>NW_028270157.1:46216187-46516187 GCF_037043375.1 Chiloscyllium plagiosum
GAATTAGAATTAAACGTGCAGACTAATTAATGGTTTGGCTTTCCCCACCATTTGACATGTTGGCAAGTCTGGCAAAATTTACTCACATTTTAATGAAATCTTGGTTAATAAAATTATTTTAGTACTTTTGCCTGTGTTTTCCTAATACCTAAGTGACCTACAATTGGTAATTGGTGAGCCACTCAGAATTATATGAATGGATGCAAGTCATCAAGTGTTTGCTTTATAGAAAGAAACAAATCTAGAGGAAGTCATCTCCCAATGCAATTCTTTATTCTAGATGTAGTGACTTTTGATCTAATTTGTTCTGAAATTTCATTTGCATATATTAATGCTGATTGTACTGTAAAAGAAATAACTAAATGTACACTAATTAATTCCAACTGTTACTTCAGGCCCACTATTCCACATGTCACAACACAATAGAAAAATACTTTTTCCAGTTACCAATTAAATATCTTATCAACACCAGCAAATAAATAAGATCTTATCAACCAGGTTGCTTAATAAACTAAATTATGAATGTCTTATCAAAACAAAACTTATAATAAAGATACAATACTTAGTTAATGTAGACTGTCAGCAATATAGATGCACAAAACATAAGCGACCACATGCATAAAAACCCTCTCTCTCCATAGGGGGGGAAGAAAGGGAGCGATTTCTCCAGAGATTGGTTGACTGAAAACAAGAAACACTTTGGCCAACCAGTCATTCTTAAAAACTAAAGGATAAAGCATTGAGGTTCCAGAAACTGTTGCTCTCGTGTGCTAGCACGTGGTCAAATCATTCATCACGCAGAGTTGTATTTTCGCAGCAAACCTTCAGAGTCAGAGTCGATGTTGAGGTGTGCCTTTCATCACTCAAAAGAAAGAAAAAGGTAAACCTCAAACACAAAAAAAAAGGTTTCCTTTCAGACCGGTGGTAGACTGGTTGAGCAGCTTCTTCTCAGCAAACTCCTTTTCAATTTAGCTTGTTCTCAACTGAACCAGATAGTTATAGGGATGAACAGCACAGAAACAAACCTTCTGTCCACTTTCAAGGAAGTAGGAACCTGCACTCCAAGGTCTCTTTGTTCAGCAACACTCCCCAGGACTTCACCATTAGGTGTCTAAGTCCTGCCCTGATTTGTCTTTCCAAGTTGATGGTAAAGGGGTGGTCTTGGGTTACAGGAGGTGATAAAGAAAACCATCTAGCTAGATGGACCGATCAGCGGCTGACGGAATTGCATCCTGATAAGTGTGCAGTGATGCACTTTTGAAAAAGAAATGGCACAAGGGAGTACTCAATGGATGTCAGGATACTAGGAAACTCAGAGGGATTTTAGGCTGTTTGTCCACAAATCACAGAAGGTAGCAGAACAGGTTAATAGGGTAGCTCAGAAGGTGCATGGGAAACTTCGTTTTAATCAGTCGAGGCAGGGAGCTGATTAGGACTTTGGTTAGGCCACAGCTGGAGTACGTGTGCAGTCTGGTCACTGCACCATAGAAAGGATGTGATTACACTGGAGGGGGTGCAGGGGAGATTCAACAATATTACCTGGAATGGAGAAATTTAGCTATAAAGAGAGGGTGGATAAGCTCAGGTTGGTTTTCTTTGGAGCAGACAATCATAGAATCACAAAAGTGTGGAAAGAGGCCATTTGGCCCATTGAATCTGCACTGACATTTCAAAAAGCATCCCCCTTATACCCAGGCCCTCCATATCCTTGTAATCCAACATTTGTCAAAGCTAATCCACCCAGCCTGCTCATCCATGGACAAAGCAGGGCAATACAGCACAGCCAATCCACCCAAGCTGCACATCTTTAAACTGTAGGAGGAAACTGGAGTACCAGGCAGAAACCCACACAGACCTGGAAGATGCAGATGGTTACCCAAGGCTGGAATTGAACCAGTGCTAACCACTGAGCCACCATGCTGCCCAGGCTGAGGGGAACCTGATAGAGGTGTATAAAGATTATGACGGGTATGGTCAGGAATGGGCATGAATAGAGCTATTCCCCTAAGTCAAGTGGTCAATAACAAGAGGGACATAATGTTAAGGTGAAAGGCAAGAGACTTAGAGGGGAAATGAGAAGTACACTTTTCACCCAGAAGACAGTGAGAGTCTGGAATGCACTGCCTGGGAAGGTAGTTATAGAGTCATAGAGATGTACAGCAAAGAAACACACCCTTTGGTCCAACCCGTCCACGTCGACCAGATATCCCAACCCAATCTAGTCCCACCTGCCAGCATATGGTCCATATCCCTCCAAATCCTTCCTATTGATATATCCATCCAGATGCCTTTTAAATGTTGCAATTGTACCAGCCTCCACCACTGCCTCTGGCAGCTCATTCCATACACGTACCACCCTCTGCATGAAAAAGTTGTCTCTTAGGTCTCTTTTATATCTTTCCCCTCTCACCCTAAACCTATGCCTTCTAGTTCTGGATTCCCCGACCCCAGAGAAAAGACTTTGTCTATTTATCCTATTCATACCCCTCATGATTTTATAAATCTCTATAAGGTCACCCTCAGTCTCTGATGCTCCAGGGAAAACAGCCCCAGCTATTCAACCTCTCCCTATAGCTCAAATCCTCCAACCCTGGCAACATCCTTGTAAATCTTTTCTGAGCCCTTTCAAGTTTCACAACATCTTTCTGATAGGAAAAAGAGACCAGAATTGCATGCCATATTCCAACAGTGGCCTAACCAATGTCCTGTACAGCTGCAACATGACCTCCCAACTCCTGTACTCAATACTCTGACCAATAAGGGAAAGCATACTAAATGCCTTCTTCACTATCCTATCTACCTGCGACTCCAATTTCAAGGAGCTATGAACCTGCAATCCAAGGTCTCTTTGTTCAGCAACACTCCCTAGGACCTTACCATTAAGTGTATAAGTCCTGCTAAGATTTACTTTCCCAAAATGCAACACCTCGCATTTATCTAAATTGAACTCCATCTGCCACTTCTCAGCCCATTGGCTTGAATGAGCACTTGAAATGTTGTAACATTCAAGGCTAAGGCTTAGTTTGATGGTACAGACTGGATAGGCTGAGGGCCTCTTTTGTACTACATGATTCTATGAACCAGATGAAACAAGAAGTCTTGTTTAAAAAAAAAATCCCATGTCCACAAGTCACTTCTTTTAAAGAAAATACTCCAGGTATGTCCACAAATCTTGAAGTAAATCCATTTTGCCACAATTCTTCAAAACCCCAAGTCTTCCAAGCAATATTGGATATCAAGTATTTTTGTAAATGATGTGGCTCATTGGCATTAACTGGTGATTCACTTATGCCTCACAAAGGAACAGACTAAAACTGTGGGTGCTGGCAAAATACATGTTCTTCATATATGTCTCTGTGAACTAATGCTTGAGAAAAGTGTGTGAAATTTGGCCCTAATTCTATCCTTCAGCTTTCTGGAGTATAAGAGAAAGGAATGGTATACTGGAGTGTTCAAAAGGAGAACTGATTTGGTTAAAGAAAAAAAAAGCTACTCCACTGTTTGCTGTAAAACAAATAGGCCATTAGGCAATAAAATAGCAGAAGGGAGATAAAGGAACAGGGTTTTTCATAAAGATTCATAAAGTTAAACAAATAACACAGCAATTCCAATTATCCAACTGAGTAAACGACAATGCAAAGGGGCAAAGGAGGAGAGAAAAGTCTCAAAATGTGTAGAAGAGTACCTCCTTGAACAATATGTTTTAGAAACTTGATTTAGTATCTTTAATACAATAAAAAGACCCCAAGAAGCCTCAAAACTGGGCATCAAGCTATAGGAAGATGACCAAAGGTTTGTTCAAACATATAGGCTTTAAGTAGCACTCAAAGGAAGAACGAGAGGCAGAAATTTAAAGAGGTTTAGGGAGGAAATTCCAGAATTTATGAGCTAGTCAGCTGAAGTAATGGTCACAGCAATTGAATTAGGGGATGCCCAAGAGGCCAGACTTAGACGATTGCGGGACTGAAGGACATTACGGATAGGGAGGCTGACACCATAGAGGCATTTGAAATGAAAATTTTAACATTAGGACCTTGGTAAATCAGGATTCAGGTCAATGTGTACAGATGTGACAGGGAACGAGTCTCAGGTCAAATAAAGACAATGGCAGAAATTTTGGATGGCCTCAAATTTACAGGGGGTTGAATGTGGGACACTGGCCAGGAATGTATTGAAACTTTCTAGATGTTACAATGGCATGCATAAAGATTTCAGCTGGAAACTGGCTGAGATATGCACAGATGATGTTACAGAATATGTAGTTTTTGTAATGTGCAGGTATGTGATCAGGAGCTCATCTTAGAGACAATTATGGAATCAAGACGGAAAACAGTTTGGTTTCATCTCTACTTGCCAGGGAGAGGAATGTAGTTTGGTGCAAGGATCAAAGACAATGGCTTCAATGTTCTCAATATTTATTCAGAAAGAATTTGTGTTCATTTCTATAAATGTCAGAAAAGCAGACTGATCATTTTGCAACAATGGAGAAATGGAGAGAGGTTGCTAGGCCCAATAAGGATGGATCTGGCTCTGGGAAATAAACTAAAGGTGAATGGAGTATGTTTCAATGGAGAACATCCGGGGAAAAAATGATTATTTTACTATTAGGTTTAAAGCAGCTATCAAAAAGGACAAGGGAAAATCAATTTTGTCAAAAAAAACTCAATAGGAAATGGAATCTGGCTCAGACAGATTGCAATCAAAGATCGGCAAATAAATGAACAATGGGAAATCTAAGAAGAGGTGTTTTATGCACAGAATAGTCACATTCCTTGGGGAAAGGAAGACCATCTGCAGCTAGAGTTCCCTGGGTGACCAACAGAAAAGGAAGAAAGTTCATTTCACAATTCAGCACAAAACCAAGCTGCATTCAAAAGGAACAGGAAGAACTGGAAAACAGAGTAAAATGACCAAGTAAAATGAAACTCTGTCAAATGTTGAAATGGACTACTCCAAAAGCCACCTTTAGTGATTCATTCGAAGTTCAAATCATGTTGTGTGCAAATATTTTAATTTTTCCATTGCAAATGGAAAAACTGTCTTCGATCTTCCAGTCCTTACCTTGCTGAGGATGTAGGGTAGATCTCTCCGAGATAATTTGAGGGTTTCCTTGCTTTCCGCCAGGTACTGCAGGTCACTGTCTGAGAGTCCAACGTGAATCCTCCCTTTCACAATGCCGACTGTTGCAGGAACTGCCCCATGACTTTTTACAATCTGCTCAACTCCTTTAGCAGTACTGAAACAAATCAGAAAACCTTAAAAATGACATTTGCACTGGCCTTTAGAAATACCATTAGTTCAAAAGGTGTCTACTGACTGATTGGCAGAATTGTTAAGATCCACAGGGAGGTTCTTGGTGATGGGCCTACAGATGAGTCACATTTCCACTTGGAGCAAGACAGCTGGCTACAAGGGATCAAGTGAGTCAAATAATGAGGTGTGGGATCGTCCCTGTTGTTACCTTATGAGGTCATTAAAAGGGCAGACAGGTATTCATTCCCTGAGCTCAGAGCATTACTTTGGCTCTCTCATTAGAAGCCGAAATAGCAGTCAGACCTTTGGACAAAGAATCCATGCCCTCTTTGAGGAGGCGGGCTGATGGAGATGTAGAGCTGGAGAAAGGAAATTCTAGCAGAGTCCCTGTGCAGACCTGAGCCACAGCTGGAGGAGTCTAACCAAACTGTGTCTGCAGTGATGGCCCCAACATATCATCCTGCATGGGAAGGAGGGTAACTGCCCTAGAGACCCAGATCCAACAGAACACGTAATGGTTGTCAAATATGCACTTGAATTCTAACTCCATCATACTAGCCATAAGTAAAGGAATGGCGAGGTGAGGCAGCTCAGAGCCGTCCAAAGTGCCTCTGTTCAAGGGGTCAGGGAGGTGCCATCGGGTAATAACAAGGAGGCAGTGTTCCAGAAACCATCCGGCTGAATTCATCCCAGGATGCTTCATTGGGGCTCTGCCTTTCCAGCTCCTCTCCACGAGTGACCCAGTCACCTCCAGTCGTTCAGGCAGAGGAAACTGCACAAGTACCTGTGCAGGTGAAAAATTGCTAGGTCTTAAACCATGAGACCAAACTCATCACAGAGAATAGGCTTTAGCAGTCAGCAGGTTCCCTCCAAATCGCTCTGGATATTAGGGCTGCACGGAGGCATACTGCCAGGGAAGAAAAACAAAGTAATTCTAAAAGCACAAAGGTGGCATTGGTGTTTAATCACTGGACAAATTAAACACACACTAGAAATTCTACATTCAATTCCACTTCAAGTATGTTAATTGCAGTTTATTTTGTTGCTAATTCCTGCAACGTTTGGATGCATTTAAGGGCATAGCAACTCATTCCTGATCAGTTCGGTTCCCCACTGAGCACAATGACTATTAGAAGCATTGCACTGTCTTGGCACATGATCATATTTGTCGGAAGAGGTCTGTGAACAAACTGTAGGGAACAATCCTTCAGCACTTATTTGAAGCCCTCCCTTCTGTCTTGAGGTATTTCTGTCCAAGGGGAATCACTTAGGATTGGGGTAACCCTGGCCTTCATCCACCCCATCATGCCATCCTGGAGGATCAATGCCAAGATTACCTCTTATTGATACAACCATGGCTCTGCAGGCTAGCTCCTCCATTATGGAGTTTCCCACTCCCAGCCTCGGATCAACACCTTTAGCTTGCCTTCAGATAATTTCGTCCACCCTCTTATCAGACAGAGTCAGAGTTATTGAGATGCACAGCACAGAAACAGACCATTCGGTCCAACTCATCCATGCCGACCAGATATCTCAACCCAATCTAGTCCCATTTGCCAGTACCTGGCCCATATCCCTCTAAACCCTTCCTATTCATATACCCAGTCAGATAACTCTTAAATGTTGCAATTGTACTAGCCTCCACCACTCCCTCTGGCAGCTAATTCCATACATGCACCACCCTCTGTGTGAAAAAGGTTGCTCTTTAGATCCCTTTTAAATCTTTCTACTCTCACCCTAAACCTATGCTCTCTAGTTCCTGACTCCTATACCCCAGGGAAAAGACTTTGTCTATTTATCCTATCCATGCCACTCATGGTTTTATAAACCTCTATAAGGTCACTCCTCAGCCTCTGACATTCCAGGGAAAACAGCCCCAGCCTATTCAGCCTCTTCCTATAGCTCAAACCCTCCAACCCTGGCAACATTCTTGTAAATCTTTTCTGAACCCTTTCAAGTTTCACAACATCCTTCTGATAGGAAGGAGACAAGAATTGCATGCAATATTCCAACAGTGGCCTAATCAATGTCCTGTACAGTCGCAACATGACCTCCCAACTCCTATAATCAGTACTCTGACCAATAAAGGAAAGTATACCAAACGCCGCCTTCACTATCCTATCTACCTGCGACTCCACTTTCAAGAAGCTATGAACCTGCACTCCAAGGTCTCTTTATTCAGCAACACTCCCCAGGACTTTACCATTAAGTGTATAAGTCTTGCTCTGATTTGCTTTTCCAAAATACAGCACCTCGCATCTATCTAAATTAAACGCCATCTGCCACTCCTCAGCCCATGTGATCAAGATCCTTTTGTAATCTGAGGTAACCTTCTTCACTGTCCACTACACCTCCAATTTTGGTGTCATCTGCAACCTTATTAACCATACCTATGTTCCCATCCAAATCATTCATATAAAATTACAAAAAATATTGCACCCAGCACCGATTCTTGTGGCACTCCATTGGTCACAGGCCTCCAGTCTGAAAAACAACCCTCCACCACCACCCTCTGTCTTCTACCTTGGAGCCAGTTCTGTATCCAAATGGCTAGTTCTCCCTGTATTCCATGAGATCTAATCTTGCTAACCAGTCTCCCATGGGGAACCTTGTCAAACGGAGACATGACCACCTACCAGGGACATTCTAGGCATCCCAACACACTGCGCAGAGGTACATTATCCCCTGTAACTCTCCTGTAAATCTCAATCTGCCACTGATCATCCACAGGACTACGTCATCATCCTGAGCATCCCACAGTTCTCTCACATCTCAGGACTTCACGAGTAATCTTCCTCGTTTCAGCATTGGTCTCGCATAATCGTTTTGGTCTTCATGACCTAGTATCCTCCACCTTACCCCACAAGATGATGGGAAGTCCTCCCTTGATCTGCAGCAGCTGTGTTTCGTTCAACCGTGTTTCTATATCAGATGAGAGAGACCCATGTAGCACTGCCACTGTCTAGAGGTTGACTATACCGATCAGGACACACCTAATCAGGGCTCACAGCTATTTAGCTCTTGTTAGAATGGTATCCCTAAGTCAGCCAATTTTTCATCCACCCAAAATAATGGATAATAGATAGAGGAGCAGAAGGCAGCTTAATCAGCACCACATCTGTTCTGTCACTCAATGAAATCATGACTGATCTGATAATCTTCGGCATCACTTTCTGGCCTTTTCCTGCCAACCCTTACTGGTTAAAAATATGTCTATCCCATCCTTGAATAATCTTGATAATTCAGCCTCAACAGTCTTCTGCGGTAAAGAATTCCAGTGTTACGACTCTCTGAGAGAAGAAATTTCTCATTTCTGTCTTAATCGGGTGATGCCTTATATGCGAGAGTGTCCTACAGAGGGAAATAATCTTCCCACGTCTACCCCTTCCTCCCCTTCAAACAAACAATCTTGTATGTTTCAACAAGGTAATGTTTCATTCTTCTAAACTCCAAGGTGTATGAGCCCAACCTAATTAACCTCTCCTGTTTAGAAAATCCCTTCGTACCTGGGATCTACTGAATGAACCTTCTTTGTTCTGCTTCCAAATGTCAGTATATCTTTCTTTAAATAAGTATTCCGTTTGTCCTCCCACTTTGAGGAATTGGGCTTTTGATATTTTTTGCATCTTCAGGGCCATCTCCTAGAAATGGTGTGAATCACGTTTGAGACTTGTGCCACCACCTTCTCTCTTCTTTCAAATGACTCTCAAACAGCACCCCAGCCAACTTCAACACAGGCCACAGGTTCCCTCGGAACCTGCCCTCTTTACCCCATGATCTACACATACATTCAAGAACAGGTTTCAGGTAGAGAAGTACGTCCCTCTTGATTAAGCCCTCATGTTAACTGCACCTCACAGTGATCTTCTCTGTAACCACCTCACCCCCTGACTGCACAACTGCATTTGTTTCCACAAGATCTACCAATATTTTGATTTGTATTTTGTAGATTCCTTCAGGTTAATTTTAACTGCCAGCGTTAGTGGACCAGCTGCCTGCTGCATGTTCCACTTCATTGTGAAAAGAATGTCAGGCAAGGCCCATAATGGATAGCTAATGTGCTCTCTCTGAAAACTAAATTCAGCCCCTTACATATAGAACCAAGCCTGGCAGTTTGTGGTGACTGGCTAACCGGGTTTCTAGAATTTTCCAAGGGCTTTAGTTGTGCTTTAGGGAGTACATCCTGCAAAACTGTAGAGAGGCCCTTTTTTTTTAAATGTAAGAGTAACTCTTCCTACTAGTATTCCTAGCAGTCACAGCATTGCTGGAATATATTTCAAAAAGAACGATTTGATCCCTAGCAGTGGCTGATGATATCAAATCCAAAATTTCCTTCTGAAGAGAGGGCAGATCATGCTACAACTGTAAACTCCCCAACTTCTCCCCACCCAGTGTTCTGAAAGAGTCCACATACTTCAGGTTGTGAGGGTATGGCATGCCATGTGTGATGATCGTGCTCTCCAAAGCCACCACAGCCTTCTTCTTGGCTATTGCTTCAGAGACCTCTGGCTGAAGTTTAACCAATCCATCTGTATAAAGCAAAAAATGAGCTATTATTTCAATTCTTTTGAATGCACTTAATTTGTTTTTTTTTGCAAGGACTTAGTTACATTATTCCCTTCTCATACAGAAGGCTCCCTTTGTACCTAGAAGGAACACATAGACCAGGGAGATGGGAAAGGGTGGCCCAGCATCCCTACTGATGTCCACATTCTAGGGCTAGTGGACATTCCTGGCCCACTGATGTGATCAATTCAGCTTTATTTGGTTGTTAACTTGACTCAGCCAGTGTAGCCACTTTATGATCTGTGCACACAATCTCAGTTGTACCTTTTCATGGAGTATTGTGTGATTCAAGATCACCATCTTTTCACCAGAGCCTTAAACTGCAGCTACATCTGCAGATATAAAAAATCTCTCAGCACTGTGTAAAAAAATGAAGGAGTTCTCATCTATCCTAATCAACATTCCTCATCAACCAAGACCACCACATTGCTGGCCACTTGCTATTTGTGAAAGTGTATAAAAGTTGGTTCCCATACTTGCTTACATAATAGAAACTGCACATCCAAAATCATTAATTGTATGTGAAATATTTTTAAGATGTCCTGAAAGTATGAAAAGATTCTATATCAATGTAAGATTTTTCTTCAAGTTCAGTATACAGCAGCTACAGTCTGATCAGTGTATTTTAAGTAGCTAAATAAAGGTAATTTGTTAATCTGCCGAGGTAGTTATTGGATCATCTGGCCCATACATGATAATCTCCTGTCTTCTTCTGCAATCTATATTGGATAAATCTGAAAGAGCATGGATTGAAGTCACAGTCATTTAAGACAAAATGAACCAGCAAACCAACCTTTCAGATAATTGACAGAATAATGGAATCTGCACATGATGACAATCAGGGTGTTCTTCTAAAGTTGGAGCAGAGGTACAGTCACACGGGTAGAGAGGAAGGAATTTAATTCTGCACCTAATCCATTTATATTGCAAGGCTTGATGCTGACCCCAAATGCCAAAATATAATGTTGGCCCAATTTTAACAGACTTTATAAAAAAAAATGATTTTACAGCTAGAATTTAAAAATTTGAATAAAAGATACTAAATTACAAACTGCAAAAAAAAAACCCAAATCTATTGAAGACCGAAATAAATTCAGCAGCAAAGAAAGAGTTGTGTAAAAAGGACTGTTAACAAACCATAGAGAAGTCTTCGAGCAATGATGAAACCCTGAGCTGCACAAGGTTGGGCCAAGAGATGAATACGTTTACACAGCATTCTCCAGTGAGTACAGGCACTGAGGAGGGGAAAACAGAGTCAGATCAATCATCAATTTATTTTTTGTTCCTCCTGATCAATTTAAATAAGGTTCGACACGTTTAGAATTGGAGGGAGCATCTTTGGTGTCATGGCAGAAGATTTTTTTGTTTGAAAAGGCTTTTTTTGTCCTGAAAAAGGCAACTTAATTTGGAGATTACACATCAGCTTTCACCATGATAGACAATTTTAGCCAAAAGTCAATCCTGCTGTGGGGGCCCAAAAATTTCAAATTCCATTCAACATCAATCAAGAAAAATGTATATGTATATGTCTTATCAGAGTTTTCAACCCATCATGTCACCTTTCTCATCACATTTTAATTGGCTGGAACCAATAAGTTTCAACACTGGCTAATCTATGGGGATGTAGATTTGTGAATCTATAAAACATGAATCAAAACAATCAAATCACTCAAACACTTCTAGAATCATTCTGGTTGCCAATCCAAGAGCTAAAAGTAAAGATGTTAAACTACATCATAAATAAAATGATTACCTAATTTCACAATGAAAAGATGATTAACTAATCACACTGTCAAATTTGACATTGAGTATATTAAGTTCATTGAAGTCTTCAAAAAGTTCAATTTGCCTCTTCAATTCCTAGCTCCAACACTTATTCAGTGTTCACAGCCACTTTGGTACAGAGATTGAGACCATCTATTCGTTTCCTCTGCCTGCCCACCTTTCTCTTTTTCACCAAAAAAAAGGTTATGCCAAGATGTTGCCTGCTTAGCTCTGACCCGAGGTTCTTCTCCAATATTTCTTCAGTTAGAGTGTGTTGGGTTCTCCAGTGTTATGGCAGAAGACAGCCATGAACTACAACAGTAGTACAGTTGAAGACACCACATTTGACAGCAAAACAGACACTTCTTCTGCACTGCTGTCCATCATTCAGCTCAATGGGGCTATCCTGACTGGTTTCCACCTTTACCCATGTAATCATAACCAGAACATCTCCAGCAATAATACTGCGTCCAGAATCCCCAAATAATCCATTCTGAGGTTCCTTCTCATCTTGTCCTTTGGGACTATAAACATAAATTGGGAGAGGGGAGCTGTTGGCAGAATGTTGTTTGTGTCTTCACAGGAATGCCAGATGTAGGTGCTCAGTCACCAACCTGAGACTAGCAATATGTTGTCACTCTTATCCTCTTCCAGAGCAGAGAGTCTTCCCTCATGTTCTACAGTCTCAGTGTTTGAATGTTTGAAAGTGGGAATATTCCTTCTGCATCAACATCTCCTGGAAGGAGATTGAGCAACAGGGCAAAGTTACTAGTTAAGGAATGTGTGCCACATGTCATGGGAAAGTAAGAGATTTGATTATTCAAATTCAAGTAGAGAAGGGTATTTTGTTCCCATAAGTAATTATGTTTTGAGAATTGGGCACACTCAGATTACAACTTGAAATCCTAAATTACTGATGTCAAAAGAACACTTAGACAGACAATAGTATTCTTGTTAAACACGCACAGCATCTTTATTACTAGCAAGGGACTCAACCTTACAAAAGGGTCTGTCTTTCCACGGTTACAATCATGTTGTCATACACAATTCCGTGTCAAACATATATCAATTCTTCTTATTGACCAATTACATATTGATTTTCAAGCCTTGGCAGCACAATAGACCAATCATATTCTGCTTTGGTTATGCCTCACTTAAGAGGTCTTTTGCCTTAGACTCCCATCACAGAAGTTAAACGTGGTTCACAGCTTCCTCTTTGCTTAATGTGGAGGAAGTTGTTTTGTCTTGAACCTGTCGTCTTGTTTAATTTGTCTTTGTTTTATTTTAACCCCTTCCACACTTCCCCATTTTGTCCTGAAAGGGCAACCTTAGAAGTCAATCTGAGCCAGTCTTCAGAATTCGACATCTTTATCCTCTGATGTGGTCACCTACTGGACCATGGCACTGGTTGTAGTCCTTTTTTACACAACTGGTGCAAAGCGTTCTAATTCACCCTATCAGGACCGAGACCGTCATGATCAAGACAGTACCCCAATACACCACTGAACAATTGAGCTTCCCCAATTTCCAAAAAGGCTATGTAGCCAACTAAAGGGTCCCCAGCCATTGCTGGGTTCTTTTAACTTGTCCATTTCCTTTCTGACATGGTCAGCCAAGTTAGTGATTTCTTCGGAGTTATCAGGGCTGTGGGTGCAATATTCCTGACCAGAGGGCACAAGTGCCATTTTTTTCAACTAAGGTCCAGTGCAGAGCAATGCGATTCTGCTTGGAGGTGACTCATTATCATCATATATCGACTCAAAATCCCCCATATGAGGTATCTGTATGTCGTTTTTGTTTTCTTCCTTTCATTACAGCTCACTATCGTCATTTTAAAGTCAGTTTCTCTATGGATTATCTGTCAGTGTCTTATCATTTAAACTATGTTCTTGTACCTTCCAAGCCACAGGAATCCATTTGTCAAGTAGGTGTACATGTCGAAGGCCCATTCTTCAGTGTAATTATTTTTCCCACCAGTACCCACTCATGTTTGTTACTTCTGAGGTAACAACTACTTTTGCACACTTACATCGGTGTCCCAAGACTGTCATGCATTCTTGACTTCCATATGATCTTATCAAAAGATCTATGAGATTCTACTTATCTCTCCATGTACCAGCCCGATGCTTCAAGAAGTGGCTTGATCATCAAGTTCACCAAGGAAAGACAAGGACACAAACATCACCAAGAGAAAGCTATTAGTTAAAGTACTTTAACCTAAATTTCCTTTTCATTAAAATGCATTATAACTTCAAATGCGATTTCAATCCATTATCCTAATTTTTTTTCCACTAATCCCCATCCCCAATTGTTGTTTGTTCTTTCTCTAAGATTACCCATATATCTTAAAACTTACTTTATAACTCATTCTAGTATTTGATACATTTCTATGCAAGTTTGTCTAAATTCAAAATTCTGCTATGAGACCTCTTATAATAGCTCTTCCACAATTTTATACATTTTTTACTTGATCTTTCCAGAAATTCCAGATAATAATCAGTACCCTCTGATCTCTCATCTTTCTGCAAAACCTTCTGAATCCTAACCACAACGTCTAGCCAACAGTCTGTTTGTCATATATGCTTATCTGCTTCGAACCAGTTTCAACTGTAACTTCAACTCTGCTCTTCGCTCTCGCTTTTGCGACATAACAGTCTTTAGGTGTTCTTTGCCTTGTCTGACCCTTCTGGTGTCAGAGTCGGTTTGACATGTGATGCGTGGATCCACATGGGCCATTCTTCCATCCTCACTGCAGTGTGTGTCACCAACAGTACTCAGTACAACCCTTCCCACCTGAATCCCAAACAGTTCTTTTGGCGGAACGATTTCACGAACCCATAGTCTCCTGGCTGATATATGTGGCAGCTTTCCTCTGTGGTTTCCTTTTGGGCTTCAACTGCCTGTGAAAGGAAGGCTTTCAGAGACTTAGTTAATGCCATACAATAGTTGAATAGGGGTTCATCCATGCTGTTGATGTTTATTTGCTTGGTGGTAAGAGGACCATTTATTGGCAGTTTAATTGCTCTACCCATTATTATCGCATGGAGGGACAGTCCCTTTACCCTGTTAGGACTTGATCTCATTAACTTAAGTGTGATAGGTAATGTCCCTGGCCAGCTCAAGCCAGTTTCCCCAAATAAGTCAGTTACATTTTAAAAAATATTCTATTGTGTATTTCTACTGCTCCAGTTGACTAGGTATGATATGGGAATGATAGGTGATGCTTGCTCTGTCGTCCTTGAAGCAGTTCCTTAACTATTTGTCCTGTAAAATGCGGTCTATTTCGGCTTGATATTTGTTCTGGCACTCCGAAATGGGGTGCAAAGTCTGGCAGCCAGACCTTGGCCACTACGATGACGTCATTCATTCAGGTAGGGTAAGCTTCCATTCACCTGGAGAATGCATCCAAAATAATGAATACATAACTAAAACCTACACATTTAGGCATTTAAATAAAGTCCATTTGCAGATACACAAAGGGCCTTATGGTTGGGCTGTGAAGCAGGCTTAACACTGGGGTTTTTTCCCACATTAAACATCTGACATACCATACATCTGGCACTTATGTCTCTGCTATGGTCGCGAAGCTTGGTGCTTACCAGGATTGTTGTACAATACTATTCAGCAGCCCCTCCCACCTTGCCTCTGTGTAAAATGATGGCACACGCGGGCAAGCCAGGGTAACATGGCAAAGGGTGCTATCACGCAGCCATCATGGGAGATCCAGAAGCCATTCAGTTGTCAGTGATGTTCTGCAGCCTGCCAGGCAGATTGTTCTGCAGTGCTGGGTTCTGATTGAAAATTAATAATTTCCTCAAGGGATGGGGCAGAATTCTTATGGGCAGTAAGGGCAACACATAAATGTACCATTGTCCTAGGCCATTCTGCGGTTGCTGCCTTGGCTGAAAGATCATCGTGACAGTTTCCTAAGTATACATCATTACAGGGATTAGTGGGAGCTGACCTTTATCTGGGTTTGCCAATTTCATTCCTGCTATTGCGACTGATGCAAAAGAGGAAAGGGATTGGAGAGACTGAAGTACACTACATTCTCCTGCAACTTATTTGGATACTCTCGGGACCAATATTGGCCACAATTAAAACAAGGTCTTGACTTGCCTCTTCCCCCAACCTGGCCACATCCCTTGCCTCTGTCCACATTGATCCAGTGCGGTCTGTGGGGTGATCTAGCTCCATCAGCCACAAAGATCCAATCAGATCTTTCCTTTTTTTTTCCATCTTGAGCTGTAATTATTAATGTCAATGTTGTAGAATACTCAAGATTTAATGCAGACACTCAGTTTCCTGTCCTATAAAGATGGTACAGAATGTTTATTTCATACATGGTTGCAACTCGTTTACAACAGCACTTATAAGGGCGGGCATGCTCAAATCTCCATCAATACCCAAATATCGTTCAACGTAACTTCCACATCCTCATCAGTTTTCTGAGATTGTAGAACATTTCACTGGAGTTTTTTTCAAACAGGGTTGCATTTCCAAAATTCCAATTTTCACAAAATACATTTTACAATGAGGAAATTGTAGCGCTACATGAATATTTTTCATCAGTATTCACACTGTAAAATGACAATGCTGCCGGGGAGAATACTGAGATACAGGCTACTATACTAGATGGGATTGAGTTTCACAAGGAGGTGGTGTTAGCAATTCTGGAAAGTGTGAAAATACACAAGTCCCCTGGGCTGAATGAAATTTATCAGAGGATTTTCTGGGAAGCTAGGGAGGAGATTGCAAAGCCTTTGGCTTTGATGTTTATGTTGTCATGGTCTGCAGGAATATTGCCAGAAGACTGGAGGATAACAAATGTTGTCCCCTTGTTCAAGAAGGGGAGTAGAGACAACCCTGGTAATTATAGACCAGTAAGCCTTGTTTTGGTTGTGGGTAAAGTGTTGGAAAAGGTTATAAGAGATAGGATTTATAATCATCTAGAAGGGAATAAGTTGATATGGCATAATCAATACAGTTTTATGAAGGGTAGGTCGTACCTCACAAACCTTCTATTGCGTTCTTTGAGATGGTGACCAAACAAGTAGATGAGGGAAAAGTGGTTGATGTGGTGTATACGGATTTCAGTAAGGCGTTTGATAAGGTTTCCCACAATAGGCTATTGCACAAAATACAGAGGCATGGGATTGATGGTGATTTGGCAGTTTGCATCAGGAATTGGCTAGCTGAAAGAAGACAGAGGGTGGTAGCTGATGAGAAGTGTTTATCCTGGAGTTCAGTTACTAGTGGTGTACTGCAAGGATCTGTTTTGGGGCCACTGCTGTTTGTCATTTTTACAAATGACCTGGATGAGGGCGTAGAAGGATGGGTTAGTAAATTTGCGGATGACACTAAAGGTTGATGGAATTGTGTACAGTGCTGAAGAATGTTGCAAGTTACAGAGTGACATAGATAAGCTGCAGAGCTGGGCTGAGAAGTGGCAAATGGACTTGAATGCTGATAAGTGTGAGGCGATTCACTTTGGAGAGAGCAACAGGAATAGAGAGTACTGGGCTAATGGTAAGATTCTTGGTAGTGTAAATAAGCAGAGAGATCTTGGTGTCCATGTACATAGATCCCGGACAGTTGCCACCCAGGTTGATAGGGTTGTTAAGAAGGCATATGGTGTGTTAGCTTTTATTGGTAGAGGGATTGAGTTTCGGAGCCAGAAGGTCATGCTGCAGCTGTACAAAACTCTCATGCGGCTGCACTTGGAGTACTGCATACAGTTCTGGTCACCGTATTATAGGAAGGATGTGGAAGCTTTGGAAAGAATTCAGATGTGATTTACTAGGATGTTGCCTGGTATGGAGGGAAGGTCTTATGAAGACAGGCTGAGGGACTTGAAGCCGTTTTCATTAGAGAGAAGAAGGTTGAGAGGTGACGTAATTGAGACATAAGGTAATCAGAAGGTTAGATAGAGCGGACAGTGAGAGTCTTTTTCCTCAGATGGTGATGGCTAGAACAAGGGGACATAGCTTTAAATTGAGGGGTGATAGATATAGGACAAATATCAGTTAGTTTCTTTACTCAGAGAGCAGGAGGAGCATGGAACATACTGTTTACAACAGCAGTTGACTGGCCAATCTTAGGGCATTTAAATGGTCATTGGATAAACATACGGATGTAAATGGAATGGTGTAGGTTAGATATGCTTCAATTGGTTTCACAGGTCGGCACAACATCAAAGGCCGAAGGGGCCGTATTGCACTGTAATGTTCTATGTTCTATTACCGTACATATTAAAACAGTTTTTGAAAGTTCACTCTGGCCAGAAAATGCAATTCCACACACGATCAATTCCAATTCCAAGAGGTAAATTTTTACAAAGCATTACAAGTCAATTTTTAAAAATCAAGTTCCAGGCAGAACACTAGTACTAATTGTTCCTCAAAAGGACATTACATTAACCATGCATGTTCCACACTGACACAGGCACAGACTACATTTTCAAATCACCATGGATTTCCAAAATGGAAACTAAATTCAACAATCCTGGATCTAGAGTTCCAGGGAATGAAAATACAAATATTACACTCAACCATTTAACTACCAATGAATGAAAGTATATCCAAAACAGACCATTAGGTGTTAACTCTTAGTTCAGTGAACACAGCACCAAAAGCTGGTGTCTCTCTCTCTCTCCGTTTCCTTTTCCTTTCTGTTTTTCTCAAAGTTTCTGCCAATTGTTTTATGCTATCACAATTCAATGTGCCAACAGGTAGAAATGGCTTCTCAGGTCCTTGGTGTCCATTTGACTCATTTGTCGACAAAGTTTTGTTTCAGATTCAGGTCCACAATGGATATACATGTATGTAAAGTGTTCCCTTCGAAGAATGTGCCTCATGAGAGACGTTGATTCCCATTCTTTTGAGTGCTGTGTCTCACACTCTGACACACACACACACACTTTAATGTGTATATTACAATTTACTAAGCTGCCCAATCTCTTCTCAGATAACTGTCAGCTGGGGTCCCTGACTTCTTTCACTTCTTCATCCCAGATTTTCGTCAGCTGGGGTCCCTGATGCCTCTATCAAACTTTTCTAAGACCTTAGAATAACATTCACTGACATCATACATCCAAATCGGTCATATCGTCACTTCTAATCAGCTTACCTCAGTCCTGGAACACAGGTCACAACTGTTCCTCGCCAGTAACCAAACCAAAGGGATAGAAGTTGCTACCTTTTGTAGGCCACGGCTGATTTGTTTACCAGTGAGGCGTGATCCCCAAACCTGTGCCTCAAGCCAAAGAGTTAGCCATCGCTGTGGGACCTCCAAAAATTGTCGAAAGAACACTTAGTCAGACGATAGCATTCTTGTTACACACACACAGTGCCTTTATAACTGCAATACAAGGGACTCAAGGGACAAAAGTCATCCTTGCCTAGGGAGTCTGCCTTTTAGCGGTTACAATCATATTTTTACACACAATTCCATGTCAATCATATATCGGTTTCTTCTTATTCTGCTTTGGCTACGCCTCATTTAAGAGGAGGTCTTTTGCCTTAGACTCCCGCCACAGAAGTTAACTGTGGTTCACAGCTTCCTCTTTGCTTAAAATGGAGAAAGTTGTGATTTGCTACATATCTAACTGCTCAAAACCTAGCTTTTATATGGAATGATTTGTGGTCAGTGCTTCTCCACATATATCTTGTTTTGAACCTGTCTGTCTTGGTTAAATTGGATTTGTTTTATTTTAACCCCTTCCAAAGCTAACTTCTTGAACTCCAAGTGTACCTCAGAGTCATAGAGATGTACAGCACAGAAATAGATCCTTCGGTCCAACTCATCCATGCCGACCAGACATCCCAACCTAATCTGCTTGAAGACTTGGTGTTAGTGTTGGCTCAATTACAACACTGTGTCTCATTTAAAAAGGTCATGGAGACTCTGGAGACTTGATATCAAAGAAAAGTTGCAAAGACATCACTTAGGCGTTTCAATTTTCACTTCAAGTATTCGGACATACACGCAGAATTGCATATGCTGCGCCAAATATAAGAAGCGCTTGTTTCCAAAAAAGGCTACGCTAATCAAAAGTAGAAGGAAAACACAACATAACAAATTTGTGTCAGCAACTTATCCTAAACTCAATCGTCTATGGTACCCTGTCCTGTTTGCAGTCAAAACTTCTGCAAATTGGCCTTAGCAACTGAACCACATACCTCAGAGGGTGAACATAGTCATCTTTGTCTTGAATTATGAACAAGAAAGAGGAGACTGCAGCACAAAAAAAAAAGAGGCTGACACTTAAATGCATCACTGAGAATATGCTACATTAAGAGATGTCATCTTCCATTTGGAGTTACAGACAATTGCGCTCACCTCTTCAATTCATTCACGGGATGTGGCATGCTTGCTTGGATAACATTTATTGTTCATTTCTAACTGCCCTTGAACAGGTAAAGGTAGAGCAGTCTTCTTGACCTACTGCAGTCCTCGGAGTGTAAACACACCTTCAGTGCTGTCAGGAGGTAATTACAGGGCCTTGACCCAATGACAGAGAAGGGCTCTCCTACAGTTTCAAGTCAGGATGGTGTAAGGCTTGGAGGAAATATGAAGATGATGTTGATTCCATATATCTGCTCCCTTTATCTTTCTAGGTGGTAAAGGTGTGGGTTTCGAGAAGCTATAAAAATTAAGGTGGCACTTTGGGAGCAAAGACATTTATAAGCACATTAATAAATATTGTAACTTTTTCAGAATTGCATTGTTTTGGAACTCCAGAGGAAAAAAAAGTCAAAACAACAGCACTTTTAAAAGGGAAAAGAGCAGACAAAGGAAGCACAAGGTGAGGTCAGTGCAGGAGAGAGACAGGAAGAAAGAAACCCACATTGTTAACTGACAGTTAGCAGTTACTGCCTTTGCTGTTTGAATTCATGTATCACTGGACATCAGAGTGCGTCTGGGAAAATTAACAATGAAATTCACAGCTGATCTTGGAGGAACCTGTCTGGAAGAAGTCACAGCACAGAAACAGATAATTGGATGTTTTAAGTGTGGCCTTACAATAAGTCAGCAGTAGTGAGTAGAGTGGGTTCTTTCTTGATTATATGTTTTATTGAGCTATGTCTCTTCATTACTCTTAAAATATAAGCCATAAGTATTAATTTAACCTGGAGCAGAGTTTTGTAGAGGAATAAGACAGTGCTAGTATTTGGGTCTGTAGATGAAAAAAGCAAAAATGGCCTTCAGTAGAGTGATATGCTCTTCTTGTCGGATGTGGGAGTTTAGGGAGAGTTTACGGGTTACTGAGGATTATATCGGCAATAAATGCCATTGGTTATGAATCCTATCAGATTGAATGGATCAGTTGGAGGGGCAGTTAGAGGCAACAAGGAATTTACAAGAGCAAGGGGATGTGATGAATGGCAGTTATAGGAAGGAGGGGGAAGTCTCAGATATAGTCACATAGATGGGTTAACTCCAGGAAAGGTAAGAGAGGTAGGCAGTTAGTGCAGGAGTCTTCTGTGGCTATCCCTATTTCAAACAAGTATGCTGTTTTGGAAAATGTAGGGGGTGATGGATTCATAGGGGAACGTAGCACGAACAACCAAGTTTCAGGTATTGAGAGGTACATCAGGTTCCGAGCAATTGATAGCCTTAGGGGACTCTCGAGTCGAAGGTACAAACAGACGTTTCTGTGGCCAGCAGCGAAAAATCAGAATGGTGTGTTGCTTCCCTGGTGCCAGGATCAAGGATGTCTCAGAGAGGTGCAGAATATTCTCAAGGGGGAGAGGGGCCAGCAGGAGGTCATTGTACACATTGGAACCAATGACATAGGAAGGGAAAAGGTTGAGATTCTGAAGGGAGATTACAGAGAGTTAGGCAGGAATTTAAAGAGGAGGTCCTCGAGAGTAGTAATATCTGGATTACTCCCAGTGCTACGAGCTAGTGAGGGCAGGAATAGGAGGATAGAGCAGATGAAGGATTCACATTTTTGGATCATTGGAAGCTGTTTTGGGGTAGAAATCACTGTACAAGAAAGACGGATTGCACCTAAATTGGAAGGGGACTAATATACTGGAGGGGAGATGTGGTAGAGCTGCTTGGGAGGATTTAAACTAGTAAGGTTGGGAGGTGGGACCCAGGGAGATAGTGAAGAAAGAGGTCAATCTGAGACGGGTACAGTTGAGAACAAAGGCAAGTCAAACAGTCAGGGCAGGCAGGGACAAAGCAAAGAAGAAGGCAGGACTGATTAATTAAACTGTATTTATTTCAATGCAAGGGGCCTAACAGGGAAGGCAGATGAACTCAGGGCATGGTTAGGAACATGGGACTGGGATGTCATAGCAATTACAGAAACATGGCTCAGGGATGGGCAGGACTGGCAGCTTAATGTTCCGGATACAAATGCTACAGGAATGACAGAAAGGGAGGCAAGAGAGGAGGGGGAGTGGCATTTTTGATAAGAGATAGCATTACAGTTGTACTGAGGGAGGATATTCCTGGAAATACATCCAGGGAAGTTATTTGGTTGGAATTGAGAAATAAGAAAGGGATGGTCACCTTATTGGGGATTGTATTATAGACCCCCTAATAGTCAGAGGGAAATTGAGAAACAAACTTGTAAGAAGATCTCAGCTATCTGTAAGAATAATAGGTTGGTATGGTAGGGGATTTTAACTTTCCAAACATAGACTGGGACTGCCATAGTGTTAAGGGTTTAGATGGAATGGAATTTGTTAAGTGTGTATAAGAAAAGTTTCTGATTCAGTATGTGGATGTACCGACTAGAGAAGGTGCAAAACTTGTCTGACTCTTGGGGAAATAAGGCAGGGCAGGTGACCGAGATGTCAGTGGGGGAGCACTTTGGGGCCAGCGACTATAATTCTATTAGTTTTAAAATAGTGATGGAAAAGGATAGACCAGATCTAAAAGTTGACGTTCTAAATTGGAGAAAGGCCAATTTTGACGATATTAGGCAAGAACTTTCAAAAGAACTGATTGGGGGCAGATGTTCGCAGGTAAAGGGACAGCTGGAAAATGGGAAGCCTTCAGAAATGAGATAACAAGAATCCAGAGAAAGTATATTCCTGTCAAGGTGAAAGAAAAGGTTGGTAGGTATAGGAAATGCTGGATGACTAAAGAAATTGTGGGTTTGGTTAAGAAAAAGAAAGAAGCATATGTCAAGTATAGACAGGAAAGATCGAGTGAATCCTTAGAAGAGTATAAAGGCAGTAGGAGTATACTCGAGAGAGAAATCAGGAGGGCAAAAAGGGGACATGAGATAGCTTTGGCAAATAGAGTTAAGGACAATCCAAAGGGTTTTTACAAATACATGAAGGACAAAAGGGTAACTAGGGACAGAATAGGGCCCCTCAAGGATAAGCAAGCCAGCCTTTGTGTGGAGCTGCAGGAGATGGGGGAGATACTAAACAAGTATTTGCATCAGTATTTACTGTGGAAAAGGACGTGGAAGATATTTGAAATGCATAAATGTGGATAAATTCCCAGTACCTGATCAGGCGTAACCTAGAAGTCTGTGGGAAGCTAAGGAAGTAATTGCTGGGCCTCTCACTGAGATATGTGTATCATCGATAGTCACATGTGAGGTGGTGGAAGACTGGAGGTTGGCTAACGTGCTGCCACTGTTAAGAAAGGTGGTAAGGACAAGCCAGGGAACTACAGACCGGTGAGCCTGACCTCGGTGGTGGGCAAGTTGTTGGAGCGAATCCTGAGAGACAGGATGTATAGGTATTTGGAAAGGCAAGGACTGATTAGGGATAGCCAACATGGCTTTGTATGTGAGAAATCGTGTCTCACAAACTTGATTGAGTTTTTTGTAGAAGTAACAAAGAGGGTTGATGAGGGCAGAACGGTGGATATGATCTATATGGACTTCAGTAAGGCATTGGACAAGGTTCCCAGTGGGAGTCTGGTGAACAAGGTTAGATCTCATGGAATACAGGGAGAACTAGTCATTTGGATACAGAACTGGCTCAAAAGGAGGCCAGTGACCAGTGGAGTGCCACAAGGATCGGTGCTGGGTCCACTACTTTTTGTCATTTATATAAATGCTTTGGCTGTGAGCATAAGAGGTATAGTTAGTAAGTTTGCACATGACACCAAAATTGGAGGTGCAGTGGCCAGCAAAGAAGGTTATCTCGGATTACAACAGGATCTTGATCAGATGGCCCAATGGGCTGAGAAGTGGCAGATAGAGTTTAACTTTGATAAATGTGAGGTGCTGCATTTTGAGAAAGCAAATATTAGCAGGATTTGTACACTTAATGTAAGGTCTTCGGGAGTCTTGCTGAACAAAGAGACCTTGGATTGCAGTTCATAGCTTCTTGAAAGTGGAGTCGCAGGTAGATAGGATAGTGAAGGCAGCATTTGGATGCTTTCCTTTATTGGTCAGAGTATTAAATATAGCAGTTGGAAGGTCATGTTGCGGCTGTACAAGACATTGGTTAGGCCAATGTTGGCATATTGCATGCAAGTCTCATCTCCTTCCTATCAGAAAGATGTTGTGAAACTTGAAAGGAATCAGAAAAAGATTTACAAGGATGTTGCCAGGGTTGGAGGATTTGAGCTTTAGGGAGAAGTTGACTAGGCTAGGGCTGTTTTCCCTGGAGCGTTGGAGGCTGAGGGGTGACCTTATAGAGGTTTACAAAAACATGAGGGGCATGGATAGGATAAATAGACAAAGTCTTTTCCCTGGGGTCAGGGAGTCCAGAACTAGAGGGCATAGGTTTAGGGTGAGAGAGAAAAGATATAAAAGAGATCTAAGGGGCAACTTTTTCACGCAGAGGGTGGTTGTTTTAAAAAATTCTCAAGGTCAGGTTCGTAGGAGAGTAGTCTGACACAGAACAAACGACCAAGAGGCGAGTCTGCTAGAATATGGGCATTTTATTCCCCGCAGCGTCGCCACAACTAGGTCTCATACAACGGGTCTGGCTTATACTCACTCTACATGTTACCAGAACTGGGAGCCGTCAGTTCTCGTAGAGCGGTTGCCAACAACCCACGCTCGGCGGTTAAACGTAACCCCGGAGCAGACTCACCGAACTGGAGACTTTTCCAGCTGATATACTCTTTTCCAGATATAAACATTCATGTAAACAGCAGAGCAAGGCTAAAAAACACATTCCATTCTGGTTACATACAGATAAGAAGATTCACACGGGGAGGTGTGTAATAAGATTCACACGGGACTAAGCAACACCTCCATTCCGGTTAGATTCACACATGTATTGGGACATAATTTTTAACCGTTTCACCACATTCCACTGCTTGGAATTTTACACCACAGTGGTATGTGTATGGAATGAGCTGCCAAAGGAAGTGGTGGAGGTTAGTACAATTGCAACATTTAAAAGACATCTGGATGGGTATATGAATAGGAAGGGTTTGGAGGGATATGGGCCGGGTGCTGGCAGGTGGGACTAGATTGGGTTGGTATATCTGGTCGGCGTGGACGGGTTGGACTGAAGAGTCTGTTTCCATGCTGTACATCTCTGTGACTCTATCATTCTAATTGACAACTGTACTCTTATGCAATTAACAAATGATTCTGTACATTTTTAAAAGATATCTTCATTCATTTAAAACAAAGATTACATACAGGTGATGAATTAACAGTGATGTAAAATGCTCATTTCTGTCACAAACCCCCTTTCCAGTATACTAATCAAACTACATCTACCAAAACTACAACTACCAAAATCGAGAAAACAGCAAGGATAACACTGTCCAACTGCATTTTTTTTTGAGAAAATCAACAAATATAACATCTACAAAGTAGTGGAAAATCAAAAAAGGCAGCAATTTTTGTGCAGATCATTTATCGCACCCAATGTGAAAACTCTGCCCATAGCAACTTACTGTGTGTGGGTGCTGTGGCCTACCTGATCGATTCAGAGGGTAGATTCAGACAGTTTGATAAGACTGGAATTATAGTAGAGCCAAAATCTTTTCAGTTGTTGCTATATGGCATCATCGTATCCTACCATTGCAAAGGTATGAAATCTATTGACCTCTCACAACCCTCTTTGCAGCCTCACATATCAAATCTCAAGGAGAATCATAGAATCCCTGCATTATGGAAACAGGCCATTCGGCCCACTGAGTTGACCTGGACCCTCTGAAAAGCATCTCACCCAGACTCACCCCACTACCCTAACCCTCTAACCTTGCATTTTCCATGGCTAACCTACCTAACCTGCACAGCCCCGGACAGTATAGGCAATTAGTATGGCCAATCCACCTAAATGTGCAAATCTTTGGACTGTGGGAGGAAACCGGAGCACCTGGAGGAAACCTATGCAGACATGGGGAGAAAGTGCAAACTCCACACAGACAGCCACCCAAGGTTGGAATCGAATCCAGTCCCTTGTGCTGTGAGGCAACAGTGCTAAGCACTGAGTCACTGTGGTGCCCGTGAGAATGAAGAATAGTAATAATTTAACTGATCAGAAAAGACGGGAAAATACAGGATGGCACTGAATTTTAACCAAGTCTTAAGAGTCACAGTGCTGTACAAACTGGAAACAGACGCTTTGGTCCAACTCATCCATGCCAACCAGATACCTTACATTAATAGAATCCCACTTGCTAGCATTTGGCCCATATCCTTCTAAACGTTTCCTATTCATATAACCGTTCAGATCCTTATAAATGTTGCAATTGTACCAGCCTCTACCACTGCCTCTGGCAGCTCATTCCATACAAGCACCACCTTCTGTGTGAGGAAATTGTCCCTTACATCCCTTTAAATCTTTCCCTTCTCACTGTAAACCTATACCCTCTAGGTTTGGACTTTCCAACCCAGGGAAAAGAACTTGGCTATTCACCTTATCCATGCCTCTCATGATTTTATAAATCTCTACAAGATCACCCCTCAGACTTCAACACTCCATGGAAAATAGCCCCCGTCTATACAGCCTCTCCCTGTAGCTCAAACCCTCCAACCCTGGCAAAATCCTTGTCAATCTTTTCCCAACCATTTCAAGTTTCACAACTTCCTTCCTATTGTAGGGAGACCAGAATTGTGTGCAGTATTCTCAAAGTGGCCTAACCAATGTACTGTACAGTGGCAACATGACCTTCCAACTCCTATACTCAATATAGGTAAGCATATCAAACACCTTCTTCACTATCTCATCAACCTGTGACTCTACTTTCAAGGAACTATGAACCTGCACCCCAAGGTCTCTTTGTTCAGCAACACTCCCCAGGACCTTACCTTTAACTGTCTAAGTCCTGCCTGATTTGCCTTTCCAAAATGCAACTCCTCACATTTATCTAAAGTAAACTCCATCCGTCGGCCTACTGGCCCAAGGTCCCCTAGTACTTTGAGGTAACCTTCTGCCCTATCCATAGCACCAATTTTGGTGTCACCTGAAAACTTACTACCCAAAACTCGTACTTAACACAACAATCCAAAATGTTACAAAAGGTTAAGTGGAAAATAAACATGACATGGAAAGGACAGGACGTTTTAAACAGCAGATTTCTGTAGTTTTTAGAGATAGCAGACGAAGTTATTTTTGCTGCTTCAAAAGAAATCAGTTATTTAAAACACTTATGTCCATTGGGAACCCAGAGGAATTTCACTGCTGGATTCCAAGACCTCACGTTCTTATTTATATTTTTAAAAAAATACTAACGATCAAGAGTAGGTCTCCATGAACTCATCACAGAGAAACAACGGTGTGGCAGCAATGAGTACAAGTTGGCCTACAAAATCTGATTGTGTGTAACTGCAGTTCCAGCATTCGTCAGCTAGTGTCTGTGCTGCAAGTTGTTGATTCGAACACAGTTCCGCACTAATCCTTCGTACTCACGTTTCCAGTTGGACACGGACCTCACTGCAATCCAGTTCTGCAAAGATCAGCAATTTATTATTAGCTCCTAATGACTGGAATACTCTGCCCCGAGTGGGGCCCCTGCGTGCACTATGCCCAAGCTGCACATAAGTACGACCTTTGCACCGATCTCACAAATCGATTTTTTTTTTAATCGGCTCCCCTTTTTGCAGTGAAATTGTTTTATGTTTCTGATAAACTGACACAAGGCCATCAGTTAATGCTGTTTTTTCACATTAAAGTCAGAAGGCCTTGCACGCAATCTGTACGCTGTTAGTCCCACTCCTTTTCCGCTTTAAACTTCTCAGTTCGCTCGGCCCCTGGATCTTGCCGAGAGATTTACACATTTGGTTCTTTTGAAATTAACTTGATAAACAAATCTTCTGACTAACAGTTGCCCCATGTTCTCTTACCTACCTTTCCAATCCCTCGGGCAATGTATCCATAAACGATGAACTGTGACCTGACAGGATTGAAACTTCCAGCCAATCAAATCGCTCTGTTCCACTGTAACAATTCTGGGGATTTCTCTGGTGTCACTGGGGTCGAGGAACTCTTCTGGGAGATGTGTGTCAGAGGCTCTCACAATCCCTGAGTGGCTAAAGTATTCAGTAATTACCGGGTCATTTACATTTCCAATAGACAATTCTTCTCTGGGAACTCTCGAGTTAGATTCACTAGCTTCAGAGGGTTTTGCGATCATGAGCCCAACTGTTAGCCAGGAAGGTTACAGTGTTAAAATCCTGGACAACTGTAAAGAAATGGAGAAAGTGAGGACTGCAGATGCTGGAGATCGGAGTCGAAAAGTATGGCGCTGGAAAAGCATAGCAGGTCAGGCAGCTTCTGAGGAGTAGGAGAATCGATGTTTTGGACATGCTTTTCAATAACTGTAAATAGAATCGCTTGCCTAAAGACACCTGAACTGGGGGAAAAGCATCTGTTGAAGGTGCCATCCAGCTCAAACATCTCCAATAGCCAAGTACAAAGAGCATGCAAAGACTTGTGCATTCCATGTACTTGCCTCTTCAAATGTCACCTTTCTCACTTGTGGCAGAGTGTGCACTTCCACCACTGGACTGTTTAGTCACCTTGGGACTCAGAACTCTGGAGTGGAATAAAGTCCTACAAAGAGGAAAAGGGCATTGTAGATGTTGGCAGAGACACTCTGAAGTTTCCATCCAACAATAACTACCCTGTTGATTGGGTTGACCTAGCACTGCAATGCACTGACTTTGTGCTTGAGCATGTAGTGCACCACCCAGTGATGGAATTGGTGATAACTACAGCCAGGAATGTGTGTACTCACACTACAGCTTTTCCTTCCATTGGCCACCATTGTGAGGTAGTTAAACATCTTATGGTTCTTGGTATGTGGAAGTGATGAAGGTTGTAACAATTGCATCCATCTCCTCCCAGTCAGCTTTCACCACCGTAGTAAGTGGCATCCAGCTGAGTTGTTGTTTACAGAGAGTGGAGGGGGAAAGAACAGCTAGGAGAGCACTTGAGAAATGTGCGGCTTGAAGGTTTGAAAATGAACAAGGTGGAGTTGTGTTTTATTGTAAGTTCTTGCAGCTGGCAGACGGTTCTTCTGGGATCTTCTTTGGGTAGATTTGCTGCCAGCAACTCGTCTTAAAAGCCTAGTCTACAGGGCCTACCAGTATTAAGTTGTGAAGGACTAAGCACTAATAAATCTTTGGTACAAGAGAAATGTGCTTGAGTAACGAGGTAGCTTATTATATAATAGTAAGATAACAGGGTACATTAACTTAAGATGGGTTAACTACATTAACACTGGATAGGAAACATTGTTATCTCTTTAGAGGTAGTAACCAGGTCTGTTCTACATGGCTATAGATTGTAGAATTGACTAACAACCAGCAAAAAAGCTAGAACAACTGGTTGGGCCAAAGGGCCTGTTTCCGCACTGTAGGGAATTTAATCTAATCTAATCGAAAAAAAACTGACTAGCTCTGTCCAGAGACAGTAATTCATATATCAGTGGACAGAGCTATTCCAAAGCTTCTAAGGTACCCTTACATGTCAAATGCCTTATGAAACAAACACCAGCTGGACCTCAAGGGGAGAGGAAGGAGAATATTAGTGAGAAACTGAGCAAAGAAAAAATGAGTATTGTGCACTGAGGTAAGTTGAGAAGTCTACCTGTGTCAAATTGTGATACTAAATAGCCAGCATTTAACAACACTAAATCACAATTCATATCCAAAGCAAAAATAAAGAAGCATTCCATAAATTCTGCTGCAACATTCTGCTCTGTCAGTAATAGTTAACAAAATTGTAATTTGGCCTCTGAATTCTCAATGCTGCTATTGGCCATCAGTCTACATTGCGGTTTGTTTCTGAGTTGTCATCATTTTGAGGATGCACACAATTTTGAAGCTGTGGTATTGAAATAAATGAGTCCCTCTTCCTGTCAATTCACAGCTCCTCCATCACCAGCATGAACACAAGCACACTTGTGTGTTTCTGAATTACATGTATACAACTATTGGAAGTGTTTTAATTTTGAAGTGGTTCATAAGGTCAGGTTTATTTGATGAACACTTTTGTATCCCAAAATATCCTGGGAATTACTTGTACATACCAGTCTTGAATTGACTCAAAATTGCGAGGAAACATCTTAGTAATATACAGTTTTATTTTGTGAAAATGCAAAATTAACATTCCAGTTTGCCTGTATGAATCTTTATTGACCACTTTGTTGGCACTTTCTAGCTTGTGACAACAAACTTAAGTAGTTATTCTAACATTTGTTGATATCTGCCATACATATCAAGCTTAAACATGTACAGTAAGGTCTATTTCAAACAAAATAAGACACTTTAAAAGTGGTTTCCCAGATTTAGAGATTTATAAATACTCCCAGTACCACTTGAAAGCGAGTTTTGAAATATGACACAGCAAATCAATAAGTGGTTGGAGAGTTTGTAGAGGTGAGAGAACTTTAGATGCCTGGGACACTGGGACATGTTTTGGATGTGACCTGAAGAGGTCAGGCATGATGCAATTTGCTATTGCTATTGGAGTAAGTTTAAACTAACTCAGAGGTGTATGAACAGGAGGTCACATTCTCGAGGAATACCTCTACATGATTCATAGAGACAGATAGTATTGGAATAAGAAATAGTAACTTACTAGATTGGGTCAGGGTAAGACTGAATACCATACGATCTAAGTTAGGATTATTATGCAAGTATGTGAAAGAATGGAATATTTTAAGTAAGAGTGGTGAGGCTTACATCTGCAGTTGAAGATAGCTATGTGGAAATAGAGACAAGGCACAAAGAGCACAGAACTGAGAATGAAATGGCCTAGATATAAGATGCTCAGGAAATAGGGAAATAAAGAAAGGTGGGAAGGTGCGTAGAGGGAGGATATCTTTGAGTGGTCATAGATAGAATATATTTCATTAGAGCAAAGAAACAATGTAGGTACCTTATATTAATGTAAGTATTCTACTATCTGCCAAATATGAGAAAAGTATAGTTGTACAAATTTGGGAGGACATTACAAAAGTGTAATAGTTATAGAGTAATTGTAATGGGAAACATTAGCTGTGTTATTATAGACTGGGCTGGTGTTTATGTAACTGGCAAAGAGGGTCATGAGTTTAATAAATCCATTCAGGAAAATTTCTACATTGGTATATTTCTGATCAAATCATCAGCAGGGGAACATTTAGGGGCAGTGATCACAGCTTCATAAGGTTCAGATTGGCTTTGAAAAGAGCAAGAAACAATCCAGAGTAAAATTAATTAATTGGGGGAGGACCAACTTCAATGAAGTAAGAATGGATCCCGTCTAGGTTAATGAGAATTAAAGAGCAGCTGGTAAAATTGTAACTAAACAATTTTTTTAAAACAGAAGATAATTCAGGTACATTTGAGGTACATTTTCCTGATGAGTGAATATAGGATAAAAGATTCAGAGTTCCCTGAATGATTAAAACGATGTAGAGTAAGGTGAATTAGATTATGGTGAGTATAACATATCTCGGGTGGATTATGCAATTGGGAACCAGGCTGCATATATTAAAGATTCTGATAGGAAATGAAAAATAGAGAAGCAAAAAGTCGATTATAGGAAAAGTCTTGAAATGAAAATTGCACAAAAAAGCTTTCTATAGATATTTAAATAGCAAAAGGCAGAATGGGGTCAGAATGTGTTTGCATGCAGAAGTTGAGAATTCCATTTCCCAGCAGGCCTAGCTGCCCAATGTTGACTCAGCCCACTGATTTGTTTAAACAATTAAAAGACCATCCAGGTCATTGGAAGTGTGAGGTAAACTGGGACTCATGGGAGTCTATGGGCCTATAAAATAAGAGTCTCGTACAACTTTGAGGGACGTTCCAAATCTGGTTAGCAATGAATTTGGAGAAAAATAACAGAAGCTAGAAATAATTAAGAAAACACAAGAAGTTATATGAACCAGGAGACTTTGCCTGAGAAACTAAGCAATTGAAGACAGTTGATCAAGGAATCAAAGGAACTGCTGCTGGCCATGGGGTTATGGTAATTAATTTCTGAGAATCCTGTGGAGTTGAGAAGCAGCTGGAGGTTAGCCATTTGATTAGTTAACAGCAGGCCATCCTGCCCAAATTGTGGCAGCTGTTTCACGTCAAGACAAGCAATAGCTCTGAGTCATGTAGTGAGCCACTGAAGTGGGAATGAATTCACCCTTGACACTTTCACCAGGAGGATTTGGTGTGGAAATTCTAGCATCTCGTTAAATCTGACCCATGGACATGAAAGAACAGCATTTTTATTGCTGAAAGAAGACACAATTTTGCCAAGGCCTTTCATCTTGCACTCATCAGGATAATTTGCAAGGATTTCAGTTCAAGGGGAAGGCCAATGTTTATACTGAATGAGAGTGTTGACTGTTTGGCAAGTGAACTCCTGACTGGTAGAGGTGATGCTATGGAGAATGCACTGGTTAAATATGATTGACAGTTAATTGTAAGGCTTTGATTAATTTTTTGAATTGATTGTCAGTGTAATTAAACATTATCCACCAAATGTTTGCCAATTGTGCTATCATATACAATGTTGGATAATGTGTTACAGGATTCCATATCCAGGCTGTTTGTGTACAGTCATTTCCTTGTTGTGAACAATCAAAGAGGTAAGCTGTTTAATATGATGTATTAGTGTTTGAGATGTATTACCTATGTACCTGGTACAGCACTGGCACCAAAATTCATATCACATTACTCATTTGTGTAATAGACAGAATGTCTGATTGACTTGACATCAGCATCTTGTTTGTGGCAAATGCCGGTTGTCTTACATCTACTGCAGCAGCTCAGTCTGGGTTCTGTCAGTGTCATTCAGCTCCTGAACCTTATGAAAATCTTGGTTCAAACATGAATAGAAGTGTTGAATTCCAGAGGTGAGGTATGATTGACGGACCTTGGGATCATGGCTGCATTTGATTAACTGTCTCATCAAAGAGTTTTGTTAAACTGGTGTCAAAGGGTACTGGGGGAAAGCTCTCCACTGATTGGAGTTGTTCCTGGCACAGAGGAAGATGGTTGAAATTATTGGAGATGGTTCATCTCAGCTCCAGGACAATCCTACAGGAGTTTCTCAGGATAGTGTACTAGGCCCAACCATCTTCAGCTGCTTCATCAATGACCTTCCCTTCATTATAAAGGTCAGAAGTGGGGATGTTCACCAATGAGTGCACAATGTTCAGCACCATTTATGACTCCTCAGCCACTGAAGCAGCCCATGCTAAAACACAACAATATCTGGACAATACCCAGGCCTGGGCTGACACTTAAGTCTTAATAAACATGGAACACACATCAGAAATATCTATCTTGTTATAGGGCTGCAGCAAGAAAAAGGCCCTTCAGCCCATCGTGAGTATTCATCATCAACACCTATCTTCTTTAGTCTGTTTTCCAAAACTTGGCCTGTTGCCTTTTATGCCATAGCATAGCAAGTAATCATTCAAACACTGAATTGTTGTGATGATTCCTGCCTCTTTCACACTTTCAGGCAGTAATTTCCAGATATCCATCACCCATCTGGTGCAAAAATCCCTTCTTAACCTATTGCCCTTGACTTTAAATCAATGCCCCTTAGTTATGGACCCTCTATTGGCAGGAACATCATCATTTCCAATAAAAGAGAACTGAAGAATTATCCCTTAATATTCAGTGGCATAACCATCTCTGGATTCTCTGCTATCAAAATCCTGCGAATTACCATTGACCAAAAAACTGAACTGGGCAAAAGTGAGGACTGCAGATGCTGGAAATCAGAGTCAAGATTAGAGTGCTGCTGGAAAAGCACAACCTGTCAGGCAGCATTCGAGGAGCAGGAAAATCGCCGTTTCAGGTAAAAGCACTTCATCAGGACTGAAGACAGGGAGCCTCCAGCGTGGAGAGATAAATGGGAGGGGGGTAGGGCTGAGGGCTTTTGCCCGAAACATTGATTTTCCTGCTCCTTGGATGCTGCCTGACAGGTTATGCTTTTCCAGCAGCACTCTAATCTTGACTCTGATTTCCAGCATCTGCAGTCCTCACTTTTGCCTAGTTGATTTTAACCTTATTTCGAATCCTCTTGCAAGGATGCCTACCTTGAAGTTCTCCTCCTTTCTCCATAAGAATCTGTGAGTGTCTTTCTCTTCAATCCCCAGGTCATCTTCTCTGACTCTTTGCTACCTTTTCCCCAGCCCCACTCCCCTCCCATTTATCTCTCCACCCTGGAGGCTCCCTGCCTTCAGTCCTGATGAAAGGCTTTCGCCCAAAATATCGATTTTCCTCGGATGCTGCCTGAGCTGCTGTGCTTTTCCAGCAGCAGTCTAATCTTGACAAAAAACTGAACTGGTCTAGCCAGATAAATACAATGGTTACAAGAACAGGTCAAATGCTAGGAACTCTGCAGTGAATAATTCACCTTCCAACTTCCCAAAACCTGTCCATCCTTTACAAGGCACAAGTCAGGATTTTGTTGGAGTACTCACCATTTTTTTTCGATTCATGCAGTTCTGAAGAAAGTTAACACCATCAAGTGTCAAGATTGGCACCACATTCGCAGACATTCAGTCCCTCTAAGATTTGTAGCTCAGGTTGAGGTTCTGGATGTAGGCTTGCTCGCTGAGCTGGAAAGGTCATGTTCAGATGTTTCGTCAACCTACTAGGTAACAACTTCAGTGAGCCTCCGGATAAAGCATTGCTGATGATTCCTGCTTTCTATTTATACATTTGAGTTTCTTTGGGTTGGTGATGTCATTTCCTGTGGTGACTGCCAGACTACTCAGACCCCTTGGCATCATGGTAGCCCACAAACCCACCAACACATTAAAACAGCAGCTAATAAACTTGAAAGATCCTATACAGACAACAAGCAAAACTAATGTCATTTACAAAATACCGTGCAAGGACTGTAACAAACACTACATTGGACAAACAGGAAAAAAACTAGCTACCAGACTACATGAACACCAACTACCCACAAAACGGCATGACCCTCTTTCATTAATATCCTTACATACAGACGAGGAAAGACACCACTTCGACTAGGACAACACATCCATCCTAGGACAAGCCAACAGAGACACCTAGAAGCACGGCATTCCAACCAGAACTCTATCAACAAACACATTGACTTGGACCTGATTTACCACTCCCTGAGATAAAGAACAGGAAATGACTTCACAATAGGAAATGACATCACCAACGCAAACACATAAATAGAAAGCAGGAATCATCACCAGGAACAGCATGGTGGCACAGTGGTTAGCACTGCTGCCTCACAGCGCTAGAGACCTGGGTTCAATTCCCGCCTCAGGCAACTGACTGTGTGGAGTTTGCACATTCTCCCCGTGTCTGCATGGGTTTCCTCCGGGTGCTCTGGTTTCCTCCCACACTCCAAACATGTGCAGGTTAAGTGAATTGGCCATGCTAAATTGCCCGTAGTGTTAGGTGAAGGGGTAAATGTAGGGGAATGGGTCTGGGTGGGTTGCGCTTCGGGCGGGTCGGTGTGGACTTGTTGGGCCAAAGGGCCTATTTCCACACTGTAAGTAATCTAATTTAAAAAAAACAATACTTCAACCGGAGGCTCACTGAAGATGGTACCTAGTATGGTGACGAAACATTTGAACATGAACCTTCCAGCTCAGCGAGCAAACCTACATGCAGATTCAGTCCCTCCACTACAAATCCTCAGCAGCAGCAGCAATGTCCACCATCAACAAGAGACACTGCAGAAATTCACCAAGATCCCTTAGAGATCAACTTGCAAAACTATAACTACTTCAATGCAAAAGGACAAGAGCAGCAAATACAAAACACTACCGCTGCAATTTTCCTTTCAAGCCACCCACCATCCTGACTTGCAAATATACTGCTCTTCCTTCAGTATTGCTAAGTTGAAATCCTGGAATTCCCTCTGTAACAGCATGGCAGTTGTACCTGTATCAAATGAACTGCAGGAGTTCAAGAAAGCAGCTCGCTATTACCTCTCAAGAACAACTAGAGCTGGGCAATAAATACTGGCCCAGTCAATGAAGCCCACATCCCATTAATGAATAAAAACAAGAATGCAGTATACCCATATCAACTCAACAAATACGTGCCAGCAATTTGCTTAGCGATCTCTCAGGGTAATGTCTTACCCAATCAGAGTTAACCTGCCTGGTTTAAAACTGACAGATAGTGTCATCATAGCTGGCACATTCTGCATGGTAACTCCTCTACCAATCAGAGTCCATTTGTTAACCAATCAGCATTTCCTTCTCATACATATAGAAGTTAGTTTCCCCTTAAATTAGTCCTCTTCTCAATTGTCTTCATAATTACAAGATGAAAGCCTCAACAAAACATGGCTGTTTACAGCAATACAAAAGCGTTATTACAGAGTGAATAATTTGGATCTGGGATGCATTGCCTGAGAGTCTGGTAGAGGAACATTCTGGTGGAGGAAAATTCAATTGAGGAATTGAGATTGAGAGCAAACTGGATAATTATTTGAAAATATTTGCAGGCTTCCAGGGAAATTGCAGGGAATGGAACGAGGAGTGTTGCTATTGCAGAGGGTTGGCATGGATATGATGGAAAGAATGGTCTCTTCTCTGTACTTAATTTATGTAAATTGGAGCCTCAATGTTTGGGCCACCAAATGTTTTTAATCAGTTGATCAGTTTGCATATGTACCAACAATCATTGCATTTCACAGTAATCCATTCTGCATGAAAATATTAAGAAAACTGACAACTACTACTTCCTTCTCTTTTTAATGTTATACTTTTCTTTATTTAATACTTTCTCCCCAGTTTGTTGCTATGTAATAATAAGTCCTCCATCTCTGACAACTAAGTCTAATTTACTTAGCACCCACCTTCCTGTTGTATAATTCAAGCAATTAGTCACGAAAGAATTGAGCTAGCGAAGTTAACACAGAACTATTTAATGTAACAGAATTAGCAAGAGTGCATTTCTCACATAATGATCATATCCTATCCCTCAGATGGCATGCTTTGTTGAGAGTCTCTTGCAGCGATAAATGTGCAGAAAGATTTGAGTGCTCTCTGTTACTGATTCTCAGAAAGTCACAATCTCCTGTTGAACCACTTCCATTAAAATCTGCAGTTTGAGAGTGAAAATATCTGAAAAGCAAGTAGATACAGTCTAATATTGAAGAACTAGAACCTGTAAAAGTCAAATAGATTAAAGCATATTGAAAGAAATTTTCATCAAATAAACATATCAGAATATTGAAGTTAATGATGGTTCTTTCCATTAAGTGGAGTATCAATGAGCCCAATTGCTTCTTTAAATGATAATCTGATAGATTGTGGATGTGTGGTAGTGTAATGATTTGGAGTCACAGAGGTGTACAGCACGGAAACCGACCCTTTGGTCCAACCCGTCCATGCCGACTAGATATCCCAACCCAATCTAGACCCACCTACCAGCACCCAGCCCATATCCCTCTAAACCCTTCCTATTCACATAACCGACCAGATGCCTTTTAAATGCTGTAATTGTACCAGCCTCCACCACTTCCTCTGGCAGCTCATTCCATACATGTACCACCCACTGCATGAAAATGTTGCCCCTTGGGTCTCTTTTATATCTTTCCCCTCTCACCCTAAACCTATGCCCTCTAGTTCTGGACTCCCTAACCCCAGGAAAAAGATTTTGTCTATTTATCCTATCCATGCCCCTCATGATTTTGTAAATCTCTAGAAGGTCACCCCTCAGCCTCCATCGCTTCAGGGAAAACAGCTCTAGCCCATTCAACCTCTCCCAATAGCTCAAATCCTCCAACCCTGGCAACATCCTTGTAAATCTTTTCTGAACCCTTTCAAGTTTCACAACATCTTTCCAATAGGAAGGAGACCAGAATTGCATGCAATATTCCAACAGTGGTCTAACCAATGTCCTGTACAGCCACAACATGACCTCCCAACTCCTGTACTCAATACTCTGACCGATAAAGGAAAATATACCAAACTATCCTATCTATCTGCGACTCCACTCTCAAGGAGCTATGAACCTGCACTCAAGGTCTCTTTGTTTAGCACCACTCCCTAGGACCTTACCATTAAGTGTATAAGTTCTGATAAGATTTGCTTTCTCAAAATGCAGCACCTCACATTTATCTGAATTCAACTCCATCTGCCAGTTCTCAGCTCAATAGCCCGTCTGATCAAGATCCTGTTGTAATCTGAGGTAACCTTCTTTGCTGTCCACTACACCTGCAAGTTTGGTGTCATCTGCAAACTTACTCAGCATTCCTCTTATGCTCACACCCAAATCATTTATATAAATGACGAAAAGTGCCACCGATCCTTGTGGCACTCCACTGGTCACTGGCCTCCAGTCTGAAAAACAACCCTCCACCACCACCTCTGTCTTCTACCGTTGAGCCAGTTCTGTATCCAAATGGCTAGTTCTCCCTGTATTCTGTGAGATCTAACCTTGCTCATCAGTCTCCCATGGGGAACCTTGATGAACGCCTTACTGAAGTCCATATAGATGACATCTACCGCTCTGCCCTCATCAATCTTCTTTGTTACTTCTTCAAAAACTTCTATCAAGTTTGTGAGACATGATTTCCCACGCACAAAACCATATTGACTATCAGTCAATCAATCCTTGCCTTTCCAAATACATGTACATCCTGTCCCTCAGGCTGCCCTCCAACAACTTGCCCACCACTGACGTCAGGCTCATTGGTCTATAGTTCCCTGGCTTGTCCTTACCACCCTTCTTAAACAGTGGCAGCACATTAGCTAACCTCCAGTCTTCTGGCACCTCACCTGTGACTATCAATGATGCAAATATCTCAGCAAGAGGCCCAGCATTCACTTCCCTAGCTTCCCACAGAGTTCTCGGGTACACCTGATCAGGTCCTGGGCATTTATCCACTTGTATGCATTTCAAGACATCCATCACTTCCCCTTCTGTAATCTGAACATTTTTCATGATATCACCATCTATTTCCCTACATTCTATATCTTCCATGTCCTTTTCCATCATAAATACTAATGCAAAATACTCATTTAGTGTCTCCCCTATTTTCTGTGGCTCCACACAGAGGCCGCCTTACTGATCGTTGAGGGGCCCTACTCTCTCCCTAGTTACCCTTTTGTCCTTAATGTATTTGTAAGTAAACACCCTTTGGATTCTCCTTAATTCTGTTTGCCTTTTTGCCCTCCTGATTTCCCTCTTAAGAACACTCTTACTGCCTTTATACTCTTCTAAGGATTCACTTGATCTTTCTTGTCTATACCTGACATATTTAGATTTAGATTACTTACAGTGTGGAAACAGGCCCTTCAGTCCAACAAGTTCATGCCGATCCTCTGAAGAGCAACCCACCCAGAGCCATTCCCCTACATTTGCCACTTCACCTACCACTACGGGCAATTTAGCATGGCCAATTCACCTAACCTGCACACTTTTGGACTGTGGGAGGAAACCGGAGCACCTGGAGGAAACCCACACAGACACGGGGAGAATGTGCAAACTCCACACAGACAGTTGCCTGAGGTGGGAATTGAACCCGGGTCTCTGGCGCTGTGAGGCAGCGGTGCTAACCACCGTGCCGCCATATGCTTCCTTCTTTTTCTTAAGCAAACCCTCAATTTCTTTAGTTATCCAGCATTCCCTATACCTACGAGCCTTTCCTTTCACCCTGACAGGAATATACTTTCTCTGGATTCTTGTTATCTCATTTCTGAAGGCTTCCCATTTTCCAGCCGTCCCTTTACCTGCGAACGTTTGCCCCAATCTGATTTTGAAAGTTCTTGCCTAATACCGTCAAAATTAGCCTTTCTCCAATTTAGAACTTCAACTTTTAGATCTGGTCAATCCTTTTCCATCATTTTAAATCTAATAGAATTATGGTCGCTGGCCCCAAAGTGCTCCCACATTGACACTTCAGTCACTGCCATGCCTTGTTTCCCAAGAGTCGGTCAAGTTTTGCATCTTCTCTTCACTTACTGAATCAGAAAAATTTCTTGTACACACTTAACAAATTCCTCTCCATCTAAACCCTTAACACAATGGCAGTCCCAGTCTATGTTTGGAAAGTTAAAATTCCCTACCATAACCACCCTATTATTCTTACAGATAGCTGAGACCTCCTTACAAATTTGTTTCTCAATTTCCCTCTGACTTTTAGGCGGTCTATAATACAATCCTAATAAGGTGATCATCCCTTTCTTATTTCTCAGTTCCACCCAAATAACTTCCCTGGATGTATTTCCGGGAATATCCTCCCTCAGCACAGCTGTACTGCTATCCCTTATCAAAAACGCAACTCTCCCTCCTCTCGTGCCTCCCTTTCTTCCTTCCTGTAGCATTTGTATCCTGGAACATTAAGCTGCCAGTCCTGCCCATCCCTGAGCCATGTTTCTGTAATTGCTATGATATCCCATTCCCATATTCCTAACCATGCCCTGAGTTCATCTGCCTTCCCTGTTAGGCCTCTTGCATTGAAATAAATGCAGTTTAATTTATTTGTCCTACCTTGTCCCTCCTTCCCTGACTGTTTGACTTGTTTCTGTTCTCAACTGTACCAGTCTCAGATTGATCGCTTTCTTCACTATCTCCCTGGGTCCCACCCCCCCCTACCTTACTAGTTTAAATCCTCCCAAGCAGTTCTAGCAAATTTCCCTGCCAGTATATTAGTCCCCTTCCAATTTAGGTGCAATCCGTCCTTCTTGTACAGGCCACTTCTACCCCAAAAGAGATTTCATTGATCCAAAAATGTGAATCCTTCTCCGATACACCAGCTGCTCAGCCATGCATTAATCTGCTCTATCCTCCTATTCCTGCCCTCACTAGCTCAAGCACCGGGAGTAATCCAGATATTACTACCCTCGAGGACCTCCTTTTTAAATTCCTGCCTAACTCTCTGTAATCTCCCTTCAGAATCTCAACCTTTTCCCTTCCTATGTCATTGGTTCCAATGTATACAATGACCTCCTGCTGGCCCCTCTCCCCCATGAGAATATTCTGCACCTCTCTGAGACATCCTTGATCCTGGCACCAGGGAAACAACACACCATTCTGATTTTTCGCTGCTGGCCACAGAAATGTCTGTCTGTACCTCGGACTAGAGAGTCCCCTAACACAGTTGATCTCTTGGAACCTGACGTACCCCTCGTTGCATTAAAGCCAGTCTCAATACCAGAAACCTGACTGTTCATGCTACGTTCTCCTGAGAATCCATCACTCCCTACATTTTCCAAAACAGCGTACTTGTTTAAAATGGGGATAGCCACAGAAGACTCCTGCCCTAGCTGCCTACCTCTCTTACCTTTCCTGGATTTAACCCATCTATGTGACTGTATCTGTGACTTTTCCCCTTTCCTATAACTGCCATCCATCATATACTGTTGCTGTTGCAAATTCTTCATTGCCTCTCACTGTCTCTCCAACCGATCCATTTGTTCTGATAGGATTTGCAACCATCAGTGTTTATTGCAGATATAATCCACAGTAACATGTAAACTCTCCTTAAACTGCAAGGTTTGTGAAGGTTTGTAGCTCAGGTTAACTCTCCTTAAACTCCCCCATCTGACAAGAAGTGCATATTGTAAATAAATTACATCGACAGTTGCAAGATTGCGTGAAGAAAACAAATTAGTTCGGTAATAAGAACCTGATGAAATCACCTTCACCCAAACCCATTAAATACCGTCTAATTCTAATATACTTTGAAATGGCTGCTCAAGACACACAGTTATAGAGTCATTGAGTCATAGCACGGAAACATACCCTTCAGTTCAACTCATCCATGCCGACCAGATAGCCTAAATTAATCTCATCTCATTTACCAGCATTTGGCCCATATCCCTCTCAACCCTTCCTATTCATATACCCATCCAGATGCCTTTTCATTGTTGTTATTTTACCAGCCTCCACCACTCCGTCTGGCAGTTCATTCCATACATGCACCATCCTCTGCATGGAAAAGTTGCCCCTTAATCCCTTTTAAGTTTTTCTCCTCTCTCCTTAAACCTATGATGTCTAGTTTGGACACCTCACCCCAGGAAAAAGGCCTTGACTATTCACCCTATCCATGCCCCTCATGATATTATAAAACTCTATAAGGTCACTCCTCAGCCTCTGACACTCCAGGGAAAAATAGCCCCAGTCTATTCAGCCCTTCCCGAAAGCTCAAACCCTCCAACCCTGGCAATATCCTTGTAAATCTTTTCTGTAAATGTTTCAAGTTTCACAACATCCTTCTTATAGCAGGGAGACCATAATAGCATACAATATTTCAAAAGTAGCCTCACCAATGTCCTGTACAGCTGCAACATGACCTCCTAAATCTTATATTCAATGCATTAATCAATAAAGGCAAGCATACCAAATGCCTTCTTCATTACCTTATCTACCTGCGACTCCACTTTCAAGGAACTATGAACCTGTACCCAAGGTCTCTTTGTTAAACAACACTCCCCAGGACTTAGCATTGAATATATAAGTCCTGCCCTGATTTGCTCTTCCAAAATGTAGCACCTCACATTTATCTAAATTAAATTCCATCTGCCACTCCTTGGCCCATTGACCCATCTGATCAAGGTGCTGTTATACTCTGAGGTAACCTTCTTCGCTGTCCACTACACCTCCAATTTTGGTGTCATCTGCAAACTTAGTAAACATACTGCCTATGTTCATTTCAAAATAATTTATATGAATGATGAAAAGCAGTGCCAGCACCAATCCTTGTGGCACATTATGGTCACAGTCCTCCAGTCTGGAAAGCAACTTTCAAGCGCCACCCTATGTCTTCTACCTTCAAGCCAGTTCTGTATCTAAATGTCTAGTTCTCCCTCTTTTCCATGTGATCTAACCTTACTAACTAGTCTCCCACAAGGAACCTTATTGAACGCCTTACTAAAGTCCATACTGATCATGTCCTCTGCTCTGCCCTCATCAATCCTCTTCATTACTTCTTCAAAAAACATAATCAAGTTAGTGAGACACGATTTCCCATACACAAAGCCATGTTGACTATCCCTAATCAGTCCTTGCCTTTCCAAACACATGTAAACCCTGTCCCTCAGGTTTCCCTCCAACAACTTGGGGCGGCACGGTGGCACAGTGGTTAGCACTGCTGCCTCACAGCGCCAGAGACCTGGGTTCAATTCCCACCTCAGGTGACTGACTGTGTGGAGTTTGCACATTCTCCCCGTGTCTGCGTGGGTTTCCTCCCACAGTCTAAAGATGTGCAGGGTAGGTGAATTGGCCATGCTAAATTGCCCGTAGAGTTAGGTGAAGGGATAAATGTAGGTGTATGGGTGGGTTGCGCTTTGGCGGGTTGGTGTGGACTTGTTGGGCCGAACGGCCTGTTTCCACACTGTAAGTAATCTAATCTAAAAACTTGCCCACCTCTGATGTCAGACTCACCAGTCTATAGTTCCTTGTTTCTTTTTTACCACCTTCCTTATTACCTTGGCACCATGTTAGCCAACCTCCAGTCTTCTACAGTCACACATCTCTGACAATAAGAATGAATAATAAATGTGGTAGTGTGAGTGCTTCCCACTTTCTGAGAAAATTAGATTAATCTAATGCACTGAAGAAATGTCAGGGCTAAGGCATGGCATATCTAAATTCTTGCATTTGCCACATTCAAGGCATTTTGTACGACTTAACTGAAAAGTGGAAATAGAATGTATCCTGAACAAGATGAAGGACAATATTTTCATTGGCAAAATTTTGATGCTTATGCTAATGCTGTTAAAGTGGTCAGGAAATATAAACTGTGGTATAAACTGTCTTAAATGATTTTGTTACTGGCATTTTTAAATCGTGTCAAGTTTCTTTGGAATACATGAACAGAAGAGATTTTTGTTTGTTCATTCATGGGATGTGGGCGTTGCCCATCCTGACTTGTCCAGAGAGTAGTCAACAGTCAACCACATTTTGTCTAATGTTCTCTGCAGTCATTATCTCTCCAACCTTTTTTACAATTTATTGTATTGAATTTTTAACCTGGACTGGATATACCAAATAAAATTAATCGCTCTGTTTTTGATCTCCCTTCCATGTTTTGTAAAGATCGTAGAACCAAAAAACAATTGTGATTTCTTGCTAGAATGAGACGATGTACAACTCAAAAATAAAACACAGAGTTGTGGGTGCTGGAGATCTGAATCAAAAATAGAAGTTGCTGGAGAAAGGCAGCAGCCAAACCTGTTCAGATTCTCCAACTCACTTGTTAATATTCAACAGCCAATCTATAAACTGGAATAATATCATGTCAGGAGTGCAAGTATTATTTGGTGGAAGATTTGAAACAAAATTGCCAAAATTAAACATGCTTATTTAAGGAGAATTTTTGTTACATGAGTACTGCTGCAGAAATATTTGATAAATCAAGGATGAAGTAAATTAGCCCTATTTGAATTTTCATTTTTTTAGTAATTACAATGAAAAGTTCTATCCTGAATAGATTGAACAGTTTGTCCGTTAGAAATTCTAAACAGCCTTGGTGAAATTATTGGAGGTTAAGAGAGAAAAAGAAACCTCTCAGTATGAGATAAAACATCGAAAAGGAGCTGTTGAAATATATATATATTGAGCACATGAAAACTAAATAGATGACAAAATAGAAAAATTATATTGGACTCAAAATATTAACTTAGGATACTGCCAGATCTGCTCTTATTGTTTGTACTTCAGCTCTCCAGCATCCACAGTAGAGTCATAGAGTGTACAACACGGAGACAGACCTCTCGGTTCAACTCGTCCATGCCGACCAGATATCCTAAATTAATCTAGGCGCATTTGCCAACATTTGGCCTATATCCCTCTGAACGCTTCCTATTCATATAAAGAACCACAAGACTTTTAAATGTTGTCATTGTACCAACCTCTACCACTTCCTCTAGCAGCTTGTTCCATACACACGCCACCAAGAAAATAGCCCAAGCCTATTCCGCCTCTCCCTATAGCTCAAACCCTCCAACCCTGGCAACATCCTTGTAAATCTTTTCTGAACCCTTTCTGTAGCAAGGAGACCAGAATTGCACACAGTATTCCAAAAGTGGCCTAACCAATATCCTGTTGAGCTGCAACATGACATCTCACCTCCTATACTCCTATACATGCATTCCAAATTCCTTCTTCACTATCCTTTTTACCTGTGACTCCACTTTCAAAGAACTATGAACTTGCTTTTGATTTCAGAAATTAAATATTGTTTTAGTAGAAAACAGAAATGTCTTCTCATGATAGTATAATTGGGTTTCTTTTGCAGCCTCACCCAAAGTACAGTTTCAACAACTTGAATTTGCCCTTGTCACATGCATATGTGCATCAAACCTTGGTCTGATATTAAGTATATTCCAGATGCAGCATTATTGAATTGTCCCATTTAATGCTTAATTTTTTAAAGCACGGGATGTTGCAATTTCTTCAAGGTAAAGATGAGTTTCATGATATGCTTAACCCAACCTTGAGTCTTGCCAAATAAGAGACCTGTACTGGAGAGGCAACAGTAAAGGTTATTATGCCTAATTGTCTATCAGTTGGAGTAAATCATTGGAAATTTGCAAGCTTTGCAAATTGACTACATTGACATTCTGAGTCAATTCTTCAATTCCAGTTATACGATGCAACACTTCAGCTAATTTCTCTCCATTTTACACTAAAGTTTATTAAGATTAATTTCTCATAACACTGTGTTTATCAGGTCCTTTGGTTCTTTTATTTTAATTCTATCTCACAGCAAAAACTTGTATTTATATCTCACATTAACATCATAAAATCCCAGGGCACTCCAGAGGAGCATTATAATGCAAAATGTGACACAGAACCACATAACAGTATGTTAGAGTAGGTAATCAAAGATTAGACAACAACGTAGGCCTGAGGGAGTATTTTAAAGGAAGAAAGTGAGCTACATAAATGAAAAGGTGTAAGGATAGAATTGCAGAATTTACCGCCTCGATGGCAGAAAGTGCAGCACTAATGATCGAATGATGAAAAGGGCAGAATTAAAGGAGTGTAAATATCCTGGATAGTTATGGAACTGAAGGAAAGTTCGGAGAAAGGGAGGACTGAGTTGATAGATGTCTTCAGAAACAAAGATGAGAATTTTAAAATTGATGCATTGTTTAACTGAGACAACTTAAGACAGTAAGCACAAAAGTGAAGGTTGAATGGGCTATTTGTATGCATTAGGACAAAAGGCAACATGGATTTGGAATACCTTAAGCTTACAGAGTACAAAACATGGGAGGTCATTCAGGAGTGTACGAAAATAGCCAGATGAGGAGGTATGAATTTACAGTTATTACTTTACATCTGTACTTACAAAGTGTTTTTCTCCACCAGGCTGGTCCATGAGGTCGACTTACTATTAGGTAATAGACAGGTACACCAGACAGTGTTAAAGCACAGCCAATCCCGGTGTTGATAGGGTCAGAGTAAAGGGACATGACTACAAGAAACAGGCACATTACAGTAAAGATTCCAGGAATGATTATTGGAACCTAAGGGAGTTAAAAACATTTTTGATCAGCTCACTTTCAGTCAATTTTAACAGCAGTGTCATTTAAAAGCTTCATAACAAGCCAATGTTTTGTAATTTAAGAATAAATATAAAATAATAAAATGTACATTTTATTATATAATAAATATAAAATAATAAAATGTACATTTTATATACTATACTCTATCTTGACTATTTCCTTTTTGTTAAATAATATAAGCCTTTATCATGTGAGATAGTAAAGACTGTGACAGTGCACACTATATCAGGGACATACTGATATGCTGATATAGAGGAGGACTGACTTCATTCAATTTTGTGAAACTAGTTCAGTTTCTGAATTAGAAAATTGTGCCCATGGAAGCCAATGGGTTAGCACAGGAAGGACAAAGATAGCATTATTTAAAATCTGCTGCTTGAATTTAATGGGAAATACATTTTGTGCCTCAGCTGTTTTCACCCACTGTTTGGTTTGTTAGAAAAGTGGTGAAACTTCTATTTGGGATGAAGCTTTAGATGGCAAACTGCAGATGGTACAGCAAAGGAACATGTATGCTATTTGAAACGAATGGTTACCGTCTTCTCAAAGCATAGGAATATGCTGGTTAGATGGAGGTGACTGAGTGAATATTTGCAGCGTTCAAAGGAAGCAAAATCTGGGAGCAAAATGCACTGGAATCAAAAGAAGCATGAAGATATTTTTTGGGATAAAGTTCCAGATGGCAAGAGTTCTGCTTTTTTGTTATTCACTCTTGGAATGTGGGTGTCACTGGCTGGCCAGCATTTATTGTCAATCCCTAGTTGCCCTTGAGAAGGTAGTGGTGAGCTTCCTTTTTGACCTGCTGCATTTCAGGTACTGTAGGTTGACCTCCAATGCTTTTAGGAAGGGAATTCTAGGATTTTGACCCAGTAGCAGCAAAGGAATGACGATATGTTTCCAAGTCAGGATGGTGAGTGGCTTAGAGGGGAACCTGTAGGTGATGGTGTTCCCATCTATATGCTGTCCTTGTCCTTTCTGATGGAAGTGATCATGGATTAGGAAGGTGTTGTCTAAGGATATTTGGTGAATTTCTGCAGTACATGTCATAAATGGTACACACTACTGCTACTGAGCAATGGTGTTGGAGAGAATGGATGCTTGTGGTTATGGTGCAAATCAAGTGGGCTGCTTTGTCCTTGATATGTCAAGCCAATTGTGTGTTCTTGGACCTGTAGCTATCCAGAAAAGTGGGGAGTATTCATCACACTCCTGACTCATGCCTGAAAGATGGTGGACAGGCTTTGGGGAATCAGGAGCTGAACAATTCGCTGAAGTATTCTTCACCTCTGACCTACTCTTGTCGCTGTTACATTTATATGGCAAGTGCAGTTGAGATTCTGGTCAATGGTAAGCCCAAAGATGTTGATAGTGTCAGATTCAGTGACAGTAACATGACTGAATGTCAAGGGACAGTGGTTAGATTGTCTTTGGATGGAGATGCTCATTGACTGGCATTTTTGTAACATGAATGTTACTTGCCACTTGTCAACCCAAGCCTGGATATTATCCAGATCTTGTTCCATTTGAACATGGACTGCTTCGGTATTTGAGGAGTCACAAATGGTCCTAAACATTGTGCAGTCATTGGCAAACATCCCCACTTATGATCTTATGATGGAGGGACAGTTATTGATGAAGTAGCTAAGGATGGTTGGTCCTTGGACAATACTCTGAAGAACTCCTGCATAGATGTCCTGGAGCTGAGATGACTGACCTCCAACAACTACAACCATCTTCCTATGTGTCAGGTATGTTTCCAACCTCGGAGAGTTTCCCCTCTGATGCTCATTGGTTCCAGTTTTGCTAGAGCTCCTGGATACCACACTCAGTTGAATGTGGCCATGATGTCAAGAGCTGTCACTCTCACCTCACCTCTGTAATTCAGCTATTTTGTCCATGTTTGAACCAAGGCTGTAATGAGGTCAGGAGCTGAGTGGCCCTGGTGGATCCTAAATTGGGTGTCACTGAGCAGGTTATTGCTGAGCAGGTGCTGTTTGACAGCACTGTTGATGACACCTTCCATCACTTTATTGATGAGAGAGAGTAGACTGATGGAGCAATAGTTGGTCAGGTTAATTTTGTCCTGCTTTTTGCACAGGACACACCTGGGCAATTTTCCTCATTGTTAGGGTAGATACCAGTGTTGTAGCTGAACTGGAACAGTTAGACTAGGGAAGTGGGAAGTTCTGGGGCACAGGTCTTCAGTACTATTATCAGAATGTTGTCAAGGCCCATAATCTTTATGGTGTCCATTGTCTCCAACTGTTTTTTTGAATCAAATTGTCTGAAGACTGGCATCAGTGATATTGGGAAGCATTGAAGGAGACTGAGATGGATCATCCACTCAGCTCGCTGCATCTGACCTGCTTCAGGGCTCATGAATACAAACATACAAAGTAGGGGAGAAGTAGATCCTTCAGCTCCTCAGGCCTGCTGCACCACTGAATAGGCTCATGGCTGATCTGTTTGTTACTTGAAATCCAGATTCCCAATTTACCCTCAAGAAATTTTTAATTCCCTTTCCTGAAAGAAAATGCTTACTTTCCTCTTTAAAATATTCAATGACCCTACCTATCCAAACTATCCTCATAAGATAAACTATTCATTCTGGGTTACCAATCTAGTAAATTTCCTCTGACCCATCTCTAATGTATTGATATCCTTATATAAGACTCACCAAAGCCCTGTATAACTGAAGTATAACATCCTTACTTTTATGCTGAATTTCTCTCAATAAAGGAGAAAATTCAATTAGTTTTCTTGCTACACCTGCATACTAACATTTTGAAACTAATGCACTACTGCATAGATCCCTCTGCAGCTCAGATTTCTGCTGTCATTCTCCACATAAATAATACTGTGTTTGCTTTCTCCTTCTTGCCAAACTGAACAACTTTGCATTTCCATGTTATACTCCATCTATCAGAATCTTTCCAATTCACTCAACTATTTATATCCATCTACAATGTCTTTAACCACCTGCCAGTTCAACACGCCACCCGGTTCCCAGGCCAACATCTCCGGCTCAGGCTTGCTGCAGTGCTCCAGCGAAGCTCAGAGTAAGCTGGAAAAACAACACATCTTTTTCCACTTGGGGACCCTGCAGCCTTCTGAACTCAATATTAAGTTCAATAAGTTTGGGGCTTGAACTCTCCTAGGTCCTCACCCCCCACCTCAACACACTAGGCCTTATTATCACATAGAGTGCTCTTATACACAACCCATTATTAGCCACCGACAGTTCCCATTAACAGCTATTCACCCTCCTAGCCAGACTGTTATCCACTCTTTTGTCTGTCCAACTGTTTTTCTTTCTCTTTGAGCTCTATCCCCACCTATTGTTTGCTCCTTACCTCCTCCCCCCACCTTATCCTCTGCATAAAAAACAACATTTTCCTAGCTACCATCAGTTCTGAGGAAGGGTCGTCGGACCTGAAATGTTAACTCTGATTCCTCTTCACAGATGCTGCTGGACCTGCTGAGCTTTTCCAACAATTTCTGTTTTTGTTTACAAGCTCTGCTTCACAACAGACCTTCTTACCCATGTGTCAGTGGTAAATTTATCTTCCATGCCTGCATTACCCTCATCTATGTCATGGATATAAATTGTGAAAAGCTGAAGTCCCAATATAGGCATCTTTTGAACTCACCTTGTCGCATCCTGCGATTAAAAAAAAATCATGCTTATTGTTTTCAGCTCACCACCCAGTCTTCTTTCCATACTAATATATTACCCTCCCTCTTCCATGAGCTCCTACTTTACACAATGAATGTGGAATCTTGTCAAATACCTTCTGGAAATCCAAATACAGCATATTGTACCTAGCAGCTCCTGTCAAGAAGGAAGATGGTAGAGGGAAGGAGGAAATTCCACCCCTAAAACAACAGGAATGGTGCTTCATTACTAGAAAAACTCATGTGGTACCTTAATGGGCTAGAAATTACACAAAGATCAGAAACCGATCTTCACCCTGACCTTAGTGAAGATCAGGGCTTTCAAGAGGCAAGCCAGTGAAACAGAATGAAAGAAAAGGAACTTGTTACCAGACCCAGTACCTTGGTACTGTGTTGCCTTTGGGTTAATGAATAATCTATTATACTCTACCTTGAATGGACGATGTATATCTGGCTGTTTGTAACGGTGTCGGATAAGTCCAAGGGTTACAAACCCCATAAACAACCAGCGAGGAAAGCTATTTAAATTCAGCAAACCATAGAGATCACCAATGAAAATCATCAAAATGATCAGCGGATACTGAGGAAGACAAATAAATAGTTTATTAACATTCGACAAAATGTATAGATATTTTAATACAAATAGTAGGACATATAAACCCAAGTATTTGTCCAGCTTTGGGAACCACATTTTAGGAAGAATGTGAAGGCTTTAGAGAAAGTCCAGGATAGATTCATAGGAATCTAGAAATGAGGATCATTGGATGTGTGTATAGATTGGATAAGCTGAGCCTGTTCTCATTGAAGAAGAGATAATTAAGAGAAATTATTTTGGAGGTGTTCCAAATTATGAAGAATCTGGACAGAATAGATAGGAAGAAACTTCTCCCATTGATGGAATAATTAATGGCCAGAGGACAATGCTTAGGGTGATTGGTAAAAGAAGCAACAGTGACATGAGGAAAATCTTTATATGCAGCAAAATCTGGAATACTTTAAAATAAAGTTGGATAATTATTGGACACGCTGGACTGAAAGGTTTATTTCTGTGCTATTTGACTCTTTGACTCTCCAATCGATCCATTCGATCTGATAGGATTCGCAACCAACAGCATTTATTGCAGATATAATCCACAGTAACCCGTTAACTCTCCTTAAACTCTCACATCTGACAAGAAGTACATATCGCTCTGCTAAAGGCCATTTTTGCTCCTTCGCAACCTACAGACTCAGAAAATAACACTGTCTTATTCCTCTACAAAACACTGCTCGAGGTTAAGTTAATAGTTATGGCTTATATTTTAAGTTTAATCAAGAGACATATCTCAAAAAACATATACTCACTCTACTGCAGACTTTCTGTAGGCCACACTTAAAACTATTCACTTATCTGATTCTGTGCTGTGACTTTGCCAAAACAGTTCCTCCAAGATTCCTCCGAGAGTAAGTTTACAGATGACACCAAAATTGGAGTGGTAGTGGACAGCGAAGGTTACCTCAGATTGCAACAGGATCTTGATCAGATGGGCCAATGGGCTGAGAAGTGGCAAATGGAGTTTATTTGAGATAAATGCAAGGTGCTGCAATTTGGGAAAGCAAATCTTAGCAGGACTTATACATTTAATGGTAAGGTCCTAGGGAGTGTTGCTGAACAGAGACCTTAGATTGTAGGTTTATAACTCCTTGAAAGTGGAGTCACAGGTAGGTAGGATAGTGAAGAAGGCGTTTGGTATGCTTTCCTTTATCAGTCAGAGTATTGAGTACAGGAGTTAGGAGGTCATGTTGTGGCTGGGTCACTGTTGCATTATTGCGTGCAATTCTGGTCTCCTTCCTATCAGAAAGATGTTAGAAACTTGAAAGGGTTCAGAAAAGATTTACAAGGATGTTGCCAGGGTTGGAGGATTTAAGCTATAGGGAGAGGCTGTACAGGCTGGGGCTGTTTTCCCTGGAGCGTCGGAGGCTGAGAGGTGACCTTATAGAGATTTACAAAATTATGAGGGGCATGGATAGGATAAATAAACAAAGTCTTTTTCCTGGGGTCGGGGAATCCAGAACTAGAGGGCATAGGTTTAGGGTGAAAGGGGAAAGGTATAAAAGAGACCTGAGGGGCAACGTTTTCACGCAGAGGGTGGTACGTGTATGGAATGAGCTGCCAGAGGAAGTGGTGAAGGCTGATACAATTGCAACATTTAAAAGGCATTTAGATGGGTATATGAATAGGACGGGTTTGGAGGGATATGGGCTGGGTGCTGTCAGGTGGAACTAGATTGGATTGGGCTATCTGGACGGCTTGGACGAGTTGGACCGAAGGGTCTGTTTCCGTGCTGCACATCTCTATGACTCAATAACAACATGGGGGAAAGATGGCAAAGTGGGTCTAGGTAAGTTGCTCAGAGCTGGTACACACACATTAATCTGATTGGCCTCTTTCTATGCTGTAACCATTCCAGGATTCTTTCACAACTGTTAGAAGCTATTATCAACAGTGTATCAAGTTGCAGCAAAATTACAATACTTTGCTCATTTATACTTAGTTTGGACCAGTTGGCTCCAGCTGTCATCAATGCTTCAGTTCAAAGTTGGACAAAGAACTGAACTCCGGTGTTAAGAAGAAAGTGACTGTCTTTGACATCAAAGTTGCATTTCACCGTGAATAGCATCAAGGATAATTTAAGTCAATCGGTTTTGGATGGAAATTATCAGGAATTGGATGGCATGGTGACTCAGTGGTTAGCACTGCTGCCTCGCAGCACTGGGGACCCAAGTTGAATTCTAGCCTTGGGTGCTTGTATGTGTCTGCGTGGGTTTCCTCTGGGTGCTCCAGCTTCTTCCTGTGGTCCAAAGATGTGCAGGCTAGGTGGATTACCAATGGTAAATGCTAATTTACAGGGATAGGATGGGGAGTTGGGTCTGGGTGGGATACTCTTTGGATGGTCAGTGCAGACTCGATGGGCTGAATGGCCTCTTTCCACACTATAGGGATTCTGTGGTATGTCTTCTGAAGCCTCCTATATTCATATCAGAACAACTTGGATAGTATCAGATTTGGATCTCAAATTAACAAGTAATGAGTGCACAATATAAATTCCAGATCTCCTATGAAAGTGTATAACCAACTCTCCATAACATTATGGAGCACTACCATCACTGAGAACTAGACAATCCTAAAAGACATTTAGAAACTAGCATTAAATTCTCGCCTTGCCAATGATGCCCAGATCCACGAATCTTAGAAATAAAACTGCAGACTTTGAGAAAATCTAAAAGAAATCACGTTCTTGGGATGAGATTCGATTAAAAGGTATCTAAGATAGTGGTATCTGAAAAACAATTGATAATTACAAGGGAGTTATATCAGCCTAATAGTTGGCCCTGTAGTTCTACCCCCAGAGATATTTAATGTGATGGGAACTTGAAGTTAATGCAGAAGACCAAATAAACACTGCAATAATAGTGAGCTTTTATTGCTTAGATGGGGAAGACCACTATACTTCCTAATAAAGGAATTATTACTTTTATGTGAATAAGACATTGATGTAGAATTTCATGTTTTTGTTAAGTGGGAATCACATTTCATTTTCATCTAATGGGTAGTTCAGTCAGCTGGATGGCTGGTTTGCAAATCAGACTGATGCTAACAGTGTGGGTTCAATCCTGTACTGGCTGATGTTATCATGAAGAATTCTCTTCCATAACTCCTCACCTGAGGTTTAGTGACCCTCAGGTTATACCACTGGCAGTCATCTCTCTCTAAGGAGAGAACAGCCCTAACGATCTGGTAAGACTATGCATACTTTAGCACCCAGTTGTTAAGAGTGGGTGATTCAGCAATAATAGTTCTGTTGATTAGATTATCTCAGTGATAAGATATCTCTTGTTTGAGGTGGTCATTGCCTAGCACTTTGTGGTAGGAATGTCATTTACCACCTGTCAACTTGAGCTTGGATGTTGTCCATATCTTGTATATAGATGCAGACTGTTTCAGTATCTGAGGTGTCACAACTGGCACTGAATATTGTGCAGACATCAGTGAACATCCCAATTCTGACCTTATGATGGAAGGGAGGTCATTAATGAAACTGCACTTGTGGTATGATGGAACACCCGTTAAGTTGAATAATAACATGGCACAGCCAGCACACAATGCATGACATACTGAGGGCAGCACATGTCTGGAGGTTTGGTGGTGAAGATCTCTAAGATGCCCATCAAGAAATAAGCACTTGTCTGCGTGCATGGATTCACGTATTTTTGAGAAGGCATTGCAGAACACCAATGAAAATACTTAGTGGGTTGGATAGAGAGGAAGGAATGGTTTACAAACACAGGAGGAAATTACAGTAAGTACTTCAATCTGTAGTTACAGTGTGGGTTATGAGGATGGTGTCCAGAAGTGTGTAACACATGTTGGGAAACTCTTCCTTGATATAAGGTCAGCAACCAACTTTGCACAGACATAAGTTTCATTGAGAGTTAAGTATCATTGAGGAAAATAAAGCTTCCATTGAATGAAATAAAAAATATGGTTTGAAAAATGATGGCAGCACAGTAGGAGTGCATTTCCCACGTGAGGTCCTGCATTCAATGTCTAACGTCTGTGGCTGAACAACAGCAAATTAAAAGTAATTCAGAACATTCAAAGCCAATTCAAGTGATCTGACTTCCACCACAGCACAAGATGGAACTGAAAAACAATGGTATTTGGTGCAGAATGTTTTGTTTGACACATGCTTTAGACTGTGGCCAGTTCTGCTGGGAAGTAACTGTGATCTGTACTCACCATTAAAAGTACAGCTGGAAGAGGAGTGTGGTGTCGAATGTGGATCATTGAGAAGAGAGTTGGCCATTGATTTTCCCTTGAAGCCACGAAGAATACCCTTTTGCAAGACAGAAAATAGCAGGTATTATCAATGATTTTGGACACGCTGTCTCCAGCCATTCATCTCAGGGTCAGTTCCTGATCTGCACAGCTCAGTGTGGAAAAGAATTGTTGTCTTAGACACTAGCTCAGATAGTTCTCTTAAGTTCAGTGTTATAACTGCCCCTAATGAGTCGTTTATCCTAATAAACTTGAATATGAGCTTGCAATGCAGAAGTAACACTGCCCAGAGCCTTCTTCTATTAACTTAGTATGTGGTAATGAAAGAATACATATTAGCAGATTACAATTTAGGCTACATAATATAAATCAGGTTTAAGTTAAAACAGTAGCACAAACCCAATGCACTTTAATTTGGCTACAGAATTTCAACAGGCAAAGACTTTTCTAATTCTCTTCATAAGGGTTCTCAGAGATGTTCCTTCCACCAATAACTTCCCTTTTTGACATAAATCCATCTTACAACTTGCTCCTGGATTTTTGTTTTTGTTCACTGAAAGCAGTTTTGTCCCATGACTAGGTGCTTTGTTAATTTAGGTACTTGTCCCATATAACACATATTGCCAATGCAACATGCTGTCATTGAATCTACACCTCTTCTCAACGAATCCTTGAAGAACCCATTCAGCTACTAGAATAGGCATGAGTACTATAACTAAATATAACAATGGATCTGTTCCTTTCAAATATTAGAAGCAATTCTGTTACAGAATGTAGAATTTGAAATTCAATTTCAATGAATGACATATCCAATAATAGCAAATCATATTGAGTAGCCAATATAACACACTAGCTTAAACTGGCCTCTTGTAGATGCTAAATTTTATGTTATTATCTGCAGTGATGTTTGATTGCAGTTTTACAAGATGTGATGTGTAGTTGTTGCAGGCTGTTCTGAGTCTAGCTGCTAGCGAGGGCTTTTAGCAAGTATGCTTTGATGCAGTGTCAGACTTCCTATCTCATCAGTAACTAATCTTTAATGTTAGAGGAAAATGGAAGGAACGTTCTTCTCATTGCAAAAATACCCTTTATGCAATATCTAGGTGATTCAATTGACAGCACCATGGCTTTCAAAATATGCCTTGCTCTGGACTAAAATTGTACAACACATACCAATGTATTCAAGGTGTTTGGCTCAGCTTGGATTTTGTTTGGGAGTCAGAGCTGTAGTTATTCTTCTTTGATTGTCAATTGATTGTGCACATGAAACCGATTTCAGGTTCATTTCAAACTGCAGCATAATTGATTCTTCGTTCTACTTAGTCTGCTACTCGAAGTATTTATCAATTTTTGATGGAGAAAGGGGAGGAATTTATTTCTTAAACCAAATAGCAAGCTGAGAAATGAGGAAACTCGACATGTTGGTACAATGAAGCAACTAGTTTTAGTGCTTTTTTCTTCAGTTTCTGGTTTCAAGGAGGCACTTCATAATATTACACATACTTTCCATATGCTGAGCCATACCTGGAAACTGCAAATAGACCTCCAGTTATTGCCCCAAGGCATGACAATGACACAAGAACTTGAATCACTGGGGTAAAGCTTTCCAAAGTCCTCTCTCCAAAGGTCTAATTAAAGCAAAACTCAAAATCATTAGTTGGAAACACAGGTTCCCCTCCATACAGTTTTACTGCAATGTTGACCAATGACTAGTAGGGCAGTATTGTACCGTTATGAACAATTGGCTTGTCCAGAGGCAGAAGTATTTGAATGTTGTAGGACTCTATTAGGGCTGACATGTGGGAGCAATGACATTCCCATCTGCCTTATCCAGCTTCTTTCAAAAACTTGCATTAATGTAAGTTGGGTTTAGGAACAGAGCTCTGAAGTGTGGTGTTGAGAACGGTGAAGAACCTTTCATTAAAAGTGAGGAAGGGGAGAATAGGACATGCAAAGTCCAGAGAAAGAAGATAACACGTCTCTGATCGTGTTTTCCAGGTCCTTAATGGGGAGGGGGTGCAGCCCGAAGTCGTGGTCCACATTGGCACCAACGACATAGGTAGGAAGAGGGCTGAGGATGTTAGGCAGGCTTTCAGGGAGCTAGGTTGGAACCTCAGAGTTAGAACAAACAGAGTTGTTGTCTCTGGTTTGTTACCCATGCCACATGATAGAGAGTCGAGGAATAGGGAGAGAGAACAGTTAAATGCGTGGCTGCAGGGATGGTGCAGGAGGGAGGGATTCCGGTATCTGGATAACTGGGGTTCTTTCAGGGGAAGGTGGGACCTCTATAAACAGGATGGTCTACACCTGAACCTGAGGGGCACCAGTAACCTTGGGAGGAGGTTTGCTAGTGCTCTTTGGGGGGGTTTAAACTAACTCTGCAGGGGCATGGGAACCTAGACTGAAGCTTTAGGGTGCAGGACCTGGAGTGTAGGGAGGTTAGGAATATGGCATTAATCTCAAAGGAGGGTGCCTGTAAACAGGAAAGTGGCTTGAAGTGTGTATACTTCAATGCAAGAAGTATACGAAATAAGGTAGGTGAACTTGCAGCGTGGGTTGGTACCTGGGATTTCGATGTTGTGGCTATTATGGAGACATAGGTAGAACAGGGACAGGATTGGCTGTTGCAGGTTCCAGGATTTAAATGTTTTAGTAGGGTCAGAGGTGGGGGTAAAAGAGGGGGAGGTGTGGCATTGCTTGTCAAAGATAGTATTACAGCGGTGGAAAGGACGATGGATGCAGACTCGCCATCTGAGGTAGTTTGGGCTGAGGTTAGGAATAGGAAAGGTGAGGTCACCCTGTTAGGAGTTTTCTACAGGCCTCCTAATAGTCCTAGAGACGTAGAAGAAAGGATTGCGAGGATGATTCAGGAGAAGAGTGAAAGTAATAGGGTGGTTGTTAGGAGTTTTCTACAGGCCTCCTAATAGTCCTAGAGACGTAGAAGAAAGGATTGCGAGGATGATTCAGGAGAAGAGTGAAAGTAATAGGGTGGTTGTTATAGGGGACTTTAACTTTCCAGATATTGACTGGGAAAGCTATAGCTCGAGTTCGTTAGATGGGTCGGTGTTTGTCCAATGTGTGCAGGAGGGTTTCCTGACACAATATGTAGACAGGCCAACAAGAGGTGAGGCCATACTGGATTTGGTTCTGGGTAACGAACCGGGCCAGGTGTTGGAATTGGAGGTAGGTGAGCACTTTGGGGACAGTGACCACAATTTGGTGACTTTTACTCTAGTGATGGAGAGGGATAAGTGTGCACTGCAGGGCAAGAGTTATAGCTGGGGCAGGGAAATTATGATGCGGTGAGGCACGACTTAGGATGCGTGGCTTGGAAAAGTAGGCTTCAAGGGAAGGGCGCAATTGATATGTGGAACTTGTTCAAGGAGCAACTATTGAGTATCCTTGATAAGTATGTATATGTCAGGCAGGAAGGAAAGGGTCGTGTGAGGGAGCCGTGGTTTAATAAGGAATTGGAATCCCTTGTTAAAGGGAAGAGGGCGGCCTATGTAAAGATGAGGCGTGAAGGTTCAATTGGGGCGATTGAGAGTTATAAGGTAGCCAGGAAAGATCTGAAGAGAGAGCTAAGAGCAGCAAGGAGGGGACATGAAAAGTCCTTAGTTGGTAGGATTAGGGAAAACCCTAAGGCTTTCTATAGGTATGTCAGGAATAAAAGAATGACTAGGGTAGGAATAGGTCCAGTCAAGGATAGTAGTGGGAAGTTGCATGTGGAGGCTGAAGAGATTGGGGAGACACTGAATGAATACTTTTCGTCAGTATTCACTCAGGAACAGGACATTGTTGCCGATGTGAATACTGAGTCACAATTAATTAGAACGGATGGCTTTGAGGTAGGTAGGGAAGAGGTGTTGGAAATTCTGGAAAGGGTGAAAATAGATAAGTCCCCTGGGCCTGATGGCATTTATCCTAGGATTCTCTGGAAAGCAGAGGAGGAGATTGCAGAGCCATTGGCCTTGATTTTTATGTCCTTGTTGTCTACAGGAATAGTGCCAGAAGACTGGAGGATAGCAAATATGGTTCCCTTGTTCAAGAAGGGGAGTAGGGATAACCCTAGTAACTATAGGCCAGTGAGTCTCACTTCTGTTGTGGGCAAAGTCTAAGAGAGAATTGTAAGGGATAGGATTTATGAACATCTGGATAGGAATAATGTGATCAAGGATAGTCAGCATGGTTTTGTGAAGGGCAGGTTGTGCCTCACAAACCTTATTGAATTCTTTGAGAAGGTGACTGAGGAGGTGGACGAGGGTAAAGCAGTAGATGTGATGTATATGGATTTTAGTAAGGCTTTTGATAAGGTTCCCCATGGTAGGCTACTGCAAAAAATACGGAGGTATGGCATTGAGGGTGAGTTGGAGGTTTGGATTAGGAATTGGCTGGCTGGAAGAAGACAGAGGGTAGTAGTTGATGGTAAAGGTTCATCTTGGAGTGCAGTTACTAGCAGTGTTCCACAAGGATCTGTTTGGGACCATTGCTGTTTGTCATTTTTATAAATGACCTGGAGGAGTGGCTAGAAGGTTGGGTGAGCAAGTTTGCAGATGATACGAAAGTCGGTGGAGTTGTTGACAGTGAGGAAGGATGTGTCAGGTTACAGCGGGATATAGATAAGCTGCAGAGCTGGGCAGAAAGGTGGCAAATGGAGTTCAATGTAGGTAAGTGTGAAGTGATTCACTTTGGTAAGAGTAACAAGAAGATGGGGTACTGGGCTAATGGTCGGATACTTGGTAGTGTGGATGAGCAGAGGGATCTTGGTGTCCATGTACACAGATCTCTGAAAGTTGCCACCCAGGTAAATAGTGCTGTGAAGAAGGCATATGGCGTACTGGCTTTTATTGGTTGAGGAATTGAGTTCCGGAGTCCTGAGGTCATGTTGCAGTTGTATAAGACTCTGGTGCAGCCGCATCTGGAGTATTGTGTGCAGTTTTGGTCACCATACTATAGGAAGGATGTGGAGGCACTGGAACGGGTGCAGAGGAGGTTTACCAGGATGTTGCCTGGTATGGTAGGAAGATCGTATGAAGAAAGGCTGAGGCACTTGGGGTTGTTTTCATTGGAGAAAAGAAGGTTTAGGGGTGACTTGATAGAAGTGTACAAGATGATTAGGGGTTTAGATAGGGTTGACCATGAGAACCTTTTTCCACGTATGGAGTCAGCTATTACGAGGGGGCATAGCTTTAAATTAAGGGGTGGTAGGTATAGGACAGATGTTAGGGGTAGATTCTTTACCCAGCGAGTCGTGAGTTCATGGAATGCCCTGCCAGTAGCAGTGGTGGACTCTCCCTCTTTATGGGCATTTAAACAAGCATTGGATAGGCATATGGAGGATAGTGGGCTAGTGTAGGTTAGGTGGGCTTGGATCGGCGCAACATCAAGGGCCAAAGGCCTGTACTGCGCTGTATTTTTCTATGTTCTATGTTCTATAAAATGATGTGGAAAAGGATATAAAGATAGAGGCAATTATGTAGAAGAAATATTGCCTCAAATTCTAATTTTTATTAATGCTTTTTCAGTTTATGCACATTTTTATGCTGTTTGTCACATTAGAGAAATGAGAGCTGAAAGTTTACTCTGATGAGAATTCTGCAAATTAAATTAACTTTGGTGTGTGTGTGTGTGTGTGTATGTGTCTGTGTGTGTGTATGTGTGTGTGTTACTGGCCAGTAACCAGTTTGGATATTCTTGCTCCCTTTGGCACATGAGGCCTAACAGAACATTGGTGCCTCATATACCAGGGAAATACCAGGGAAAAACCAGGCCTATCAGGCTTTCATGTGACAGGTATGAGTCGATTACACCATTTTCCTCCCCTCCCCTCCCATCACCTCATTCCAGATCCAACCCTCCAACTCGGCACTGCCCTTTTGCCCTGTCCCACTTGTCCATCTTCTTTCCAACCTCTCTGCTCCACCCTCTGCTCTGACCTATCACCATTACCCCCCACCTGCATCCACCTATCACCTTCCCAGCTACCTTTGCACCAGCACACCCCCCCCACTCTCCCTCCTACTTATTTCTCTGCCTCCCCCCCTCCGCCCCAAATTCATGATGAAGGCTTTATGCCTGAATCGTCGATTCTCCTGTTTCTCGGATGCTGCCTGACCTGCTGTGCTTTTCCAGTGCCACACCTTTTGACACAGATGTGAGTCAGCCTTATGGCTCAGGTCATACACACGGCCTAGGCCTCTGAAAAGGAGGACTCAATATAACTGGGGTATAAGGTAGCAGGATGAGTGAACAGAGCGGTGTTCATACATCTATCTAACATGGGAATGCTTCTTTATTTCTGATAAGTACGTACTCAAGCAAGCTGAGTTCAAAATTCACAATAGGGAGATCTTATTTGTGAAACAGAGATATTTGAGTATGGTGATAAGCCGGGTAGGTATTTAGCGTACTTGGCCAGAAAGAAGAATGCTCGCCAATTTATTACATCTATTAGAGAGAGTGCTGGTACTTCAACTCGCGATGCCAAAAAGATTAATGCAGCATTTAGAAAGTTCTATTTTGAGCTGTATCAATCAGAGGGCTGTGAGGATAGAATTAGGAAGATAGAGTATTTTTTAAAGAATTTGGACCTTTCAGGTGTAACCTCGGAGCAGGTGTCCTTTTTGAGTGCCCCCTTGACAATTCAGGAAGTGCAGGAGGCGGTGAGGCTGCTCCAGAGGGGTAAAGCGCCCGGGCCAGATGGATTTCTATAAGGAGTTTATAGACTAACTGGCCCAGCCACTCTTGGACATGTTCAATTATTCATTCAGTCAGGGTAGCCTCCCATCCTCTTTGAGAGAAACAAATATCTGTCTCATCCTTAAGAAAGGAAAAGCCCCAGAAGATTGTACTTCATACAGGCTTATATTGTTATTGAATGTGGATTTCAAAATGCTGGCATTATGGCTGGAGAGGGTATTGCTGTTTATTGGAAAGGAGAACCAGACGCGGTTAATTAAGGGTCATAGGTCTACCAATAATATTAGAAGAGTATTAAATATGGTTCAAGTATCGGGTTTGGTAGTTTCCCTAGACACAAAGAAAGGGTTTGATTGAGTGGACTGGCCATACATTTTTTATATCATGGAACGATTTGGTCTTGGAGAGATTTTTACCAAATGGGTGGCAGTGCTGTATAGTGACCCAAAAGCAGCAGTGCTCACTAATGGTATAAGATCATAGTTTTAGTGTTGGCAGAGGCAGTCGTCAAGGGTGCCCTCTTTCACCACTATTATTTACACTGGTGATCGGGCTGCTGGTGGAAGTCATTCAGGTGGATCCCAATATTACAGGACGATCTTCCAATATCTTGGTTGGGCAGAATAGCTCTGGTCAAGATGAATGTTCTTCCTGGCTTATTATATCCCATGAGAATGTTCCCTTTGATGTTGCCAAGGCAAGTTTTATAGCTGGCTCAGATCATTTTATTTGGCATCAAAGGTGGCCTCTTATTAAGTTGGATAAATTGCAACTTTTGCAAGAAAGGGGGCGGGGGGGCGGTTCTAGATTTTCTGGACTTTAGGAAGTTCCAACTGAGTTCCTTGTTATTCCATGTGGCTGATTGGGCTTCTCATGATCTGTGATCAATCTGGTTGGATATCAAAGCCTCTCAGGCAAAATGCCCCCTTATTAACCTGTTGGTTATGGATAAGGTGAGAACTTTTACGGATCACTGTAAAAGTCCGATTGTCCTAAACACAGTCAAATCTTGGAGGATGATGCGGCTGGATGAGGGCAATTTACAAAAAGACCTCCCCTTTCACTCCTATAGTGGGAATGCTGGGATTTCAACCAGGTTTAATGGACTCTGGCTTTAAGCTTTTGGAGTCGAGAGGAATCTCTTGTTTGGGAGACCTATTCGATGGGGAGGTCATGATGTCCTTTGAACAGCCGGGTCAGAAGTTCGGGCTACCTAGGAAGGATCTCTTGTGATATTTCCAAGTTAGAGACTTCATACAAAAAAAATCACATTGATGGTTAATCCTTACAAATCAGACATGGAGAGGAGAGTGCTCCAATCAGCGGGTGCCCCCTCTATTAGCACTCTCTACCACTTACTAGGTAGTAATGTGTTGAAAGACATGGAATGACTATATAAAACCTGGACTCAAGAATTAGGGGTGGAAATCTCCTCAGAGATTGGGAGGACATTTGGGAAAATGTTAGGAACATCTCTATTTGTAATAGGGCTCAGGCTATTCAATTGAAGATACTCCATTGGGCCAGGCTGGCACCAGAACCGCTTCTGAAGTTTAAGACAGGAGTGTCCCCAATGTGCCCCACATGAAAACGGAGGTTGGTTCTCTTACCCATTGTTTATGGACATGCCACAAGATCCGCAGGTATTGGGATGATGTAGCGAGTGCTTTGGCAAAGGTTTTGGGAACTGAGATTGGGTTGGATCCTGTGTCCCTCCTTTTGGGTTTTCCAAATCTTCCCTCCCTGGATGTACATGCGAAAAAAACTGTTTAATACTCTTTCTTTCTGCACGAGGAAGAACATTTTAATGAACTGGGTATCGGAAAATCCCCCAGGGCTGTCAAGTTGGCATAAGATAGTTATGGAACACATCCCCCTGGACTTCCATATGATGATGGTGCACCAGAACACGCAATTGTTCGAAAGAACATGGTGGCCCTTTTTGAATTATATTGATGTAGATATATCGGCTATATTATCCAGGGCCTTTGTCTGGCCGTGGGGACTGTGCCTGTCGGTTTGGGGGCCCCAAAATACGGGTCTACTCACTACTGCTCCCAGTGTTGGGGAGCTGTGATGAGAGTGTGCTGAGTGTAGTAATTCAATTGAATGTAACTTAAACTACCTTGTTTTAACTTGGTTTAATTTTATTTTGTCCCTTTATTTATTTTTTCTTCTTTCTTATTGGTTATTTATTGAACTGTAGTTTTTATAGAGTTTTTTGTTTTTTGTATGTTTTGGTAGCTTGTGGAGTAGATTAGTAGTTTGGTTTTTCTTTTTGTTTTGTTGTTGCTATTATATTGTACAGCAGTCATACCATTTTGTACTAGTTTTGTAAATTTGTAAAAAACCTAAAATCGTTTTGTCAATAAAAATATTTATAAGAAAAGTTCACAATAATGATTTAAAAGGAGGAAAAAATGTAAAGGAAAAATAGATGATAGTGAGTGTTCTTGGTTACCTACCACAGCGACTGCACCAGATGCTAACACCTCGTCTGCTGTCAATACTGTGTAGTATGCCACATTTACGAGTAAGTAGAGTATTGTAACAATGATCAGAGAGGAGATAGTTGCCAGAGGAATATTCCTGCAAAATACAATATATAATCAGAAACTGATTAATAATGAACTTTGCTTAAAATTCATTTGAAGATATTGATGATTAATGACAGTTTGATAATGTTTAACCTTGTGATTACATGGTGAGAGTAAATGTATACAGAATTACATACATTCTGAGATAAGTACTTAGCTTGCTCAAAGTTTGGGAGAAGATTTGTAGCTTGGGTGCTCGTTGTTGTGGTTCTGTTCGCCGAGCTGGGAATTTGTGTTGCAGACGTTTCGTCCCCTGTCTAGGTGACATCCTCAGTGCTTGGGAGCCTCCTGTGAAGCGCTTCTGTGATGTTTCCTCCGGTATTTTTATTGATTCGTACCTGCCGCTTCTGGTTGTCGGTTCCAGCTGTCCGCTGCAGTGGCCGATATATTGGGTCCAGGTCGATGTGCTTATTGATTGAATCTGTGGAAGAGTGCCATGCCTCTAGGAATTCCCTGGCTGTTCTCTGTTTTGCTTGTCCTATAATAGTAGTGTTGTCCCAGTCGAACTCATGTTGCTTGTCATCTGAGTGTGTGGCTACTAAGGATAGCTGGTCGTGTCGTTTCGTGGCTAGTTGGTGTTCATGGATGCGGACTGGGATTTTGTAAACTACAAACCAACAGTCACTCTCAGACAACAACTCACCAAGACGAAGGACCCGATACCCAGCATGAGCAAAACCAATGTAGTGTACAAAATCCCATGAAGGACTGCACAAAACACTTCATAGGACAAACAGGAAGACAGCTAATGGTCCGCATCCATGAATACCAACTAGCCACGAAACGACATGACCAGCGATCCTTAGTAGCCCCACACTCAGATGACAAGCAACATGAGTTCGACTGGGACAACACTACTATTATAGGACAAGCCAAACAGAGAACAGCCAGGGAATTCCTAGAGGCATGGCACTCATCCACAGATTCAATCAATAAGCACATCGACCTGGACCCAATATACCGGCCACTGCAGCTGACAGCTGGAACTGACAACTGGAAGCGGCAGATACAAATCACTATAAATGCCAGAGGAAACATCACAGAAGCACTTCACAGGAGGCTCCCAAGCACTGAGGATGTCACCTAGACAGGGGACAAAACGTCTGCAACACAAATTCCCAGCTCGGCGAACACAACCACAACAACTTAGCTTGCATAGTGTACAGAGTTAGGAAGGTGACCTATTTCATGCTGCTCCCACCCTATTCCTGCTAGCCTGGAATTCTAGAAACAGAAGCAGACTAGACTAGAAGCAGACATTTTGAGAGTGTAATTAGGAAATTACTTCTTCATTCAAAGGTTGGTGGAAGTTTGGAACTGTCTTCTGAAGCTGGATCAATTGTTATTTTAAACTTATAGATTTTTATTCGCCTAAAGCAATAAGGGATATGGAACAAAGGCAAGGTATCTACTATTGGATTTATCTTGGGGCTTTGTGACCTCCATATTGGGACCTCTGTGTTTCCTGGGTTTGTACTAGCTGGCAGTAAGATCAGCAGCACTCTCTTCTAGGAAACTACTTTCTAATTCAGACAATAAATTGGTGAAAGTGTAAAGATTGGGGGTACCTTGGAAGAATTGCATTACCATATAGTGGATCTGGCTGTAGACATAAAATACAATGATGATCAATATGTAGGATAGCCTTACGGATAGTGATGGAGACAAAATACCTGAAGGCATTTAGTGAATAATAAGATATTGCTGTGGAAGTCATTGAAGGCTCATCTGAATGGCTTTTGTCATTGATAATTTTTATGATTTGGTGACTGTAAAGACTTCTGAAACAGCATGCAATACAGACACAAAAAGAAAAAAGGCAATTTAAAAAGGGACAGGAATAATTTCGAATGGATAAAATCCATTATAAGTGGAGTATAAGATAAAGAAAATAAAATGAACAGGTGCTTTATTGCAGTTTATTTGATGTATTGCAATCAAAGGGAATCAACATTCATTTGCTTAAAGTGCATCTTGAACAAAAAAAAAATCTCTGTCAAACATTTATCTCTTTACAAGGCAGATCATAATTGCATCACTTTCACCATATGCCATGCACATTTCACAGCATAATTACTTAAAAGTAATTTGCCTTGTCGACTGTGAAAAAACAGTGATACTGCTCCAAGGATGATATGTGTGTTGGAGGTGAACTTGCAGATGTACCTGTGCATCTGCTGCCCTTCTCCTTCTAGGAAGTGGAGATCATGGGTTTGCAGGTTCATAGCTCCTTGAAAGTAGAGTCACAGGTAGATAGGATAGTAAAAAAGGTGTTTGCCTGTATTGGTCAGTGCATTGAGTGTAGGAGTTGGAAGGTCATGTTGAGGCTGTACAGGACATTGGTTAGGCCACTTTTGGAACATTGTGTGCAATTATGGTCTCCTTCTTATCGGAAGGATGTTGTGAAACTTGAAAGGGTTCAGAAAAGATGTACAATGATGTTGCCAGAGTTGGAGGATTTGAGCAATAGGGAGAGGCTGAATAGGCTGGGGCTGTTTTCCCCAGAGTGTCGGAGGCTGAGGGGTGACCTTATAGAGGTTTATAAAATCATGAGGGGCATGTTTATGATAAATAGACAAAGTTTTTTCCCTGAGGTGGGGGAGACCGGAACTAGAAGGCATAGGTTTAGGGTGAGAGGGGAAAGATATAAAAGGAAACTAATAGGCAACATTTTCACACAGAGGGTGCTGTGCGTATGAGCTGCCAGTGGAAGTGGTGCAGGTTGGTACAATTACAGCATTTTAAAAGGCATTTGAATGAGTATATAAATAGGAAGGGTCTAGAGGATATGGGCCAAGTGCTGGTAAATGGGACTAGATTAGGTTAGGATACCCGGTCGGCATGGACTAGTTGGCCTGAAGATTGTTTCCATGATGTACATCTCTATGACACTATGAGTCTATGACTCAAGTGAGTGAACAGTTTTCCCTGATTCACATCCCCTATTTCCCATTGACTTCAATTTTCCTCGAGCTCCTTGATGCCACACTCAATCAAATGCTGCCTTGATGCCCAGGGCAGTCACTTACACTTGACCTCTGGAGTTCAGTTCTTTTCATTTGATAAGTTGATTTTATAGTTACACCATATAAAATGTGTTCTGGAAAGAGATGTCAGTATCTTCAGAATGTTGCTTTGAGGAACTGGTCGACCTGATGTTTCAGCAGCGTATTTTGCCTGTCTTGTTGAAGAGTGAGTGGAACAGGTTAAAGAGAATGCAATAAGTAGTAGTGGAAGGGACAAAGAGGGCAATTTTGCTGTTTATTGATCAGACTATTGTGTTTGTAGTAGATGTGTACGTACTAGCATGCTTGTTGCTGATTGATCCACTGAGTATAATTGATGATAATATGTTTCTAGTGGAAGGGTATTTGAATGTCACTGATCACAAGGCCACTGCTTTTGGAAACTGTGATACTGGTGAATCTTGATGGTGTTTTTAACTGAGATTCAACAGAAGAGTAAATCTCAACCAAGATAGTTGTTGAAATCTCTAGCCCTTCTTTCAACAATTTAATGGAGATCTCTATAATCACCTACATAGGCAGACTGAACCTCAGTTTAATCATTTTTCTGAATGACATTAAACGATGGAATGTGGTTTAAATCCTTTGATTCTGATTAAAGGATTATAACATTATTTATTTGCTTGTTGATAAGAATTAATACAACTGTCATACATACCTTTCTGGGTTAATTATCTCCTCTGTGACGAAGTTCATATAAAACCTATAAGAAGAAATTCAGAATTGACTGTAATTTTAAAGAAGCATCAGCATACAATTAGTATTCCTTGTCATTCACACAATCATTCAGCATCCTTCACCTGTTGATAAGCACTACATTAACTCACATCAGTCACATATTCTTTACCAGGTTAACACACACAACTCACATGTCCTTTACACTATCAGTGTAAATAATTCATATTGTGTAACATTTACTGGTTCACACACTCCATTTATAGCCTTTTCAATTAGTAGTATGCATGAATGACTATAATTCAGGTTTGTCTCTAACTATTTTGAATTATTTAAGTGGCTTGACAAACATTTCTGTATGCAAAGTGATTTTTTTTTACAAAATGCATGTTCCTTGCCGTGTACAGATTGATATGTATGGAATGAGGATCTCACTTGCTCATGCGAAGAGCCTGCGTGTGATCTCTTTTAACATGGAGATACTGTTGCTCTGCAGCTACCACATGGGTCTTGCCGACCAGGAAACCTTTATGCTCTTTACCCCTGCCATAGGTTATTGGGAGGGTTCACAGGTTGCTCGGCTGTATTACGACACAATCCTCCTTGACATCAAGTCATGAATGGGACTTGAAGCTTCTCGTCTGGAGGTTGGGACATTAACATTGCACCAAAAACCTCTAATGGATTGTGTAGGGGTTAACAGTTTTCTGCCAATGGTGTAAACTGCTGACTAAAGAATATATAGGATGACCAGATGACAGAAAAAACATTGCAGCACAGCCAAGCTTTACATTGGACAAACAATTATCCTTGGATCACTCAGAATGTTTTGTGTCACAATTTCTTGCAGTCAAGGCTTTATTTCGGGGTGTCATAAAAAAGGAGTGAAATATAGAAAATCTCCATTTTGCCAACTGTAAAATACAGAAAACTGACACCCCCCCCCCCCCCCCCCAGTAAACAGTTAAGTTATACAGCATTACTATTTAACAGAATTGAAAGCTTTACAAGAAAGAAAATAATACGCGGTTGCAATACTATTCAATTTCAATTGCAGCATTGCTATTTATAGAAGTAGATGTCTTCAAGGGGAAGAGATTGCAGTAGCATTCAGAGACTGGAGAATTTAAAAGCTTTGAAGTAAGAAGAATATGCAATCACATTAGGAAGATTTAATAACAATGATAAACCATTTGGAACACAGGACTGCCTATCTTGGAAAAAAGAGTTCTTAAGATATAGAATTTCTTCAAACTTACGTACTAAATCACAAGATGAACAAGTAACTAAGTTATTGTTTCCAATAGGACCTATAGCTGATAACATTATAAATTGTCACACATGATAGACACAGATACTTTTGAAGGAGTGTATAAGCTTTGGTTTACTTTAATCTGTGAATGCATAAAATTCTTGAAAGAACAGAATTTAAATTAAGATGTTATCACCCAGAAAAATCCATAGATTATTTCATTAATGAATTTTTCAAGATTAGTGAAAAATTGTAACTATGGAGCTTTTTAACCAGACTGTAAGAACCTGGAATTATTGATGAATCTTCATTAACTTTGTTACGTTTCATTGAAGATCTGACTGAGGACAAAACTATTCAGATTGTGCTGGAAGCAGAAACCAGAAAGAACCACAGACAAATGTGGAGAGAAGGACAAAACTGTCACAGGAGATCAAAAGAACCTATCCACTGAAGTATAAACATTCTAAAGAGACATGTAACAGGCCAACACAATGTGTAGGCCAAACAGAGGATACTAAGTGTCAATGTCAGTTCTGTGGAACATGAAAAGTTTACAAGTACAAGTAATGCTCAACCATGACGCAAGAATGCTTCATCTACAAAATGTAATTCACTTCAAAAGTACAGAAGTAAGTCACAATTTCAGGGCAGCAAAATGTCAAAAACTGACTCATACATGTATGTCAATGTGGTAGGCTAATTCTGCAGGGCGATGGGAACCTAAATTGTAGCCCCAGTGTCCAGGAGGTTGAGAGTAGTGAGGTCAGAAATAAGGTTTCAAGGTCGCAAGGGTGCACCGGCAAGCAGGAAGGTGGTTTGAAGTGTGTCTACCTCAACGCCAGGAACATCCAGAATGGGCTTCGATGTTGTGGACATTTCAGAGACATGGATCGAGTAGGGACAGGAATGGTTGTTGCACATGCTGGGGTTTAGATGTTTTAGTAAGAACAGGGAAGGTGGTAAAAGAGGGGGAGGTGTGGCATTATTAGTCAAGGACAGTATTATGGTGGCAGAAAGGATGGTTGAGGACTCATCTACTGAGGTAGTATAGGCTGAGGTTAGAAATAGGAAAGGAGAGGTCACCCTTTTGGAAGTTTTGTATAGGCCTCTGAATAGTTCCGGAGATGTAGAGGAAAGGATAGCAAAGATGATTCTGGATAGGAGGAGATAACAAGGTGGTTGTTATGGGATCTTTAATTTTCCAAATATTGACTGGAAATACTATGGTTCGAGTAAATGGGTGAGTATTAGTCCAATGTGTGCAGGAGTGTATCCTGAAATGGCTAACAAGGGGCAAGGCCACATTGGATTTGGTACTGGGTAATGAGCCTGGCCGGTTTTAGATTTGGAGGTCGGCGAGCACTTTGGTGATAGTGACCGCAATTCGGTTATGTTTACTTTAGTGATGGAAAGGAATAGGTATATACCGCAGGGCAAGAGCTATAGCTAGGGTAAAGGCAATTATAATGCGATTAGGCAAGATTTAGGATTCATAGGATGGGAAAGGAAACTGCAGGGCATGGGCACAATTGAAATGTGGAGTTTATTTAAAGTACAGCTACTGCATGCCCTTGATAAGTATGTATCTGTCAGGCAGGGAGGAAGTGGTCTCGTGAGGGAGCTGTGGTTTACGAAATAAATTGAACCTCTTGTCAGGAGGAAGAAGAAGGCTTATGTAAGGATGAGATGTGAAGGCTCAGTTAGGGCGCTTGAGAGTTAATGTTAGCCAGGAAAGACTTAAAGAGAGAGCTAAGAACAGCCAGGAGGGGACATGAGAAGTCATTGGCAGGTACGATCAAGGAAAACTCTAAAGCTTTCTATAGGTATGTCAGGAATTAAAAGAATGAGTAGAGTAACATTAGGGCCAAACAAGGACAGGAGTGGGAAGTTATGCGTGGAATGCGAAGAGATAGGAGAAGCGCTAAATGAATACTTTTTGTCAGTATTCACACTGGAAAAAGACAATGATGTCAAGGAGAATACTGAGATACAGACTACTAGACTAGATGGGATTGAGGTTCACAAGGAGGAGGTGTTAGCAATTCTGGAAAGTGTGAGAATAGATAGATCCCCTGGGCCAGATGGAATTTATCCTAGGATTCTCTGGGCAATCAGGGAGGTGATTGCAGAGCCTATGGCTTTAATCTTTATGTTGTCGTTGTCTACAGGAATAGTACCAGAAGACTGGTGGATAGCAAATGTTGTTCCCTTGTTCAAAAGGGGAGTAGAGACAACCCTGGTAATTATAGACTAGTGACCGTTACTTCGGTTGTGGGTAAAGTGTTGGAAAAAGTTATAAGAGATAGGATTTATAATTATCTCTAAAGGAATAAGTTGATTAGGGATAGTCAACAAGATTTTGTGAAGGGTAGGTCGTGCCTCACAAACCTTATTGAGTTCTTTAAGAAGGTAGCCAAACAGGGGGATGAGGGTAATTGGTTAATGTGGTGTATATGGATTTCAGTAAGGCATTTGATAAGCTTCCCCATGGTAGACTATTGCAGAAAATACGGATGCATGGGATTGAGGGTGATTTGGTGCATTGGATCAGAAATTGGCTAGCTGAAAGAAGATTGAGGGTGGTGGTTGATAGGAAATGTTCATCCTGGAGTTCAGTTCCTAGTGGTGTACCACAAGTATCTGTTTTGGGGCCACTGCTGTTTGTAATTTTCGTAATTGACCTGGATGAAGGCGTAGAATGATGGGTTAGTAAATTTGCAGATGACATTAAAATCGGTGGAGTTGTGGATAGTGCCAAAGGATGTTGGAGGTTACAGAGGGACTTGGATAAGCTGTAGAGCCGGGCTGAGAAGTGGAAAATGGAGTTTAATTCAGAAACGTGTGAGGTGATTCACTTTGGAAGGAACATCAGGAATAGCAAGTACTGGGCTAATGGTAAGATTCTTGGTCGTGTAGATGAGCAAAGAGATCTCGGTGTCCATGTACATTGATCCCTGAAATTTTCCACCCAGTTTAATAGGATTGTTAAGAAGGCATATGGTGTGTTAGCTTTTATTGGTAGCGGGATTGAGGTTTGGAGCCACAAGGTCATGTTGCAGCTGTACAAAACTCTGGTGCGGCCGCACTTGAAGTATTACATACAGTTCCGGCCACCACATTATAGGAAGGATGTGGACGCTTTGGAAAGGGTTCAGAGGAGATTTACTAGGATGTTGCATGGTATGGAGGGAAGGTCTTATGAGGAAATGCTGAGGGACTTGAGGCTGTTTTTTGTTAAAGAGAAGAAGGTTGAGAGGTGACTTAATTGAGACATATAAGATAATCAGAAGATTAGATAGGGTGGACAGTGAGAGCCTTTTTCTTCAGATAGTTTTGACTCGGACAAGGGGACATAGGTTTAAATTGAGGGATGTAGTTATAGGACAGATGTAAGCGTTAGTTTCTTTACTCAGAGAGCAGTCGGAGCATTGAATGCACTGCCTGCAACGGTAGTAGACTCGCCAACTTTAAGGGCATTTAAATGGTCATTGGATAAACATATGGATAAAAATGGAGTAATGTAGGTTAGATAGGCATCAGATTGGTTCCACAGGTCAGTGCAACATCAAAGGCCAAAGGGCCTGTACTTCATGTAATGTTCTAAGTTCTATGTACTAGAACTATCGACATTAGAAACATTAGAATGCATTCCCGTGCATTCCTAAGGGAAATTGGTAATCAAATTGATTTGAGTTTGATTGATTTATGTTTATGGACGTTTCATTAATTTTATGCTTGATAGAGAGGTAATTGTTCCTGTCCAATCTGAGTGAAAACCATGGCTGAAAAAACACAAGTTACAGCCTACGGAGATGAAACTCAATGACCCAGGTGGCATATCTCTTAAGACTAAAGTCATGCTACAGATAACTCTGCAACATAAGGATGTCAGATAGCAGGGAATGCACACATAATTCATAATCAAGAAATCTTGAGCAAGAGTACATGTTCTGCCTTCATCCTTCTTCAGAAGATCAAAATGTTGAACAGCACAGCAAGATAAGTTATTTCATGTAGCGTTACCTAAATTGTTCACAGGATGAGCTGAAAATGTGTTGCTGGAAAAGCGCAGCAGGTCAGGCAGCATCCAAGATTCTCCTGTTCCTTGGATGCTGCCTGACCTGCTGCGCTTTTCCAGCAACACATTTTCAGCTCTGATCTCCAGCATCTGCAGTCCTCACTTTCTCCTGTTCACAGGATGAGAAAAACTCAATGCGCCATACGAAAGAAGGTTATGAAACAATTGTGTTTCTACACACCCAGGAGATTCCTGATCCCTGAGTGAATCAAGTTCAGAAACAACTTGATGAATTTTCTAAAATGGGCATAACTTCCTGGTGACAAAACTAACTGAATGATATTCTGATATGGTTACTGTTTACACTGTGATGATACTATGGCTTTCAGAAATGTATTTTGGTTCTTTCTTTTCTGAAGAAAGGTTGAGACAGAAGTAACAAGCAGTCTGCTCAGAGGTAACAAAGTAAACAACTTGGGCCCTTCTGTATTGAAGTTTAATTTTAAAGTTGAACAATAGAAGCAGCCTGAATGGACGAGATCAAGCTCCCAATGAAGAAAGAATTTTAGTTTTAGCTTTCTTCAAGTTCTGGGGTCTTGAAGCCGGATGTGAAAACTCTTATTCCTCTCTCTCTGTTACACTCAACGCTGGAGTTCTTTTCCTGCTGCTAGAATTGCAAGTGAGACAATCTATTTTACTGAATTTGTCCTGTGTTTATGGGGTGCTACTATATTTGTTGTAGTTAATATGTACATTATTTTGTTCAGCATTTTGATGGAGTTACAGTTAAGCCAATTATTTTCTTTTTATTTTATCTGTATTTTCACTGCTGTGTAAAAATAAAGTGGGCTTTGCTTAAAATCAAGAAGTTTGATCAATCAAGTTGCATTTGGAACGCTGCACCTTTAGAAGAGATAAAAAAAACAGTTCGCGTCTCAGTTATCTTCTTAATATATTTTGATGGGGTTTGGTCTGGTCCATAACAACATCCCCAGTGGGTCTATTGGAATATGTATTGACCTAAACCAACTTCCCAAGGGCAGGGAGAGAGAGAGGTGATTTGAATCCTTTTATTTTGCTCTTGTCTATAAACTGTTTAATTGTTTTTAAAATTAAAGACCAGGAGATTGGCCTTGTAATGGAGTTACTGAATGAGCAATTTTCAAATTAACAAGTGAGCAGTACCAAGGGAAATCCACCGTGATGGAAATCTCAAAGTCTTGCGTAAGTATGTAATAATAAAAGGATGGTAAAGGGAAGAGGAGGACTGATTATGGACTAGAAAGGGGAGTTGCAAATAAACATGACCGTGGCATTAAAAGAAGACTTTTCATTTGTCATTACTTCTGATGCCAATGCTTCCCAGTCTATGGTTATGGAGGAAGAAACACAGTCAACTTAGAAGGGTTTAACATTGGTAAGGAGGAACAATTGGATAAACTAAAAGTAGATCTGGCCATGGAATTGGATGAGGTAAATCCAAGAATATGAAGGAAGTGAAACCAAAAATTGTAGAGGCACTGGCTATAATCTTTCAATCTTTCCTGGACTCAGGGGTGGTACCAGAGATACTGGAGAATACAAATATTGCACTCTTTTCAAAAAAGATGGTTGAAAGAATAGGTCCATCAATTACAGACTAGTTTAACTTCAAGGACTAGAAACAAAAACAGACTGCTATACATAGAAATGGGCTCTATTCTAAATTGACAAACGCCAAACTATTTACCTGCTCTGGGTGCACTATTATGCCCTGTCATTTTAAGTGGTAAGGTGCTTTTTAAACGTTACAAGAGTACCTCTCAGGCAACAGGTTCCATATTTCTACCACCCAATGGGTGAAAAATTGTTTTCTCAGAGTTTCTGTAAATCTCTTGTTTCTCACCTTTAAATTTATGCCCTCTGGTCTTAGCCACATATGCCATGAAGAGATTCTCACGATCTACTCTATTTATGCTTCTCATAATTTTGCCTACCTCAGTTGTTGTGGGTACGTTGGTTTGCAGATGTTCTCTTTCTAGGTGACATCCTCAGTACTGTGGAGCCTTCTGTGAAGTGCTGCTGTATTGTGTCGGTTGGAATTTATGTGGTTTCATTTCCTAGATAGTACTAAGAAATGAAGGGACCTTGGTTTACAAGTCCATAGATCCCTGAAGGTGTCAGCACAAGTAGCCAGAGTGGGGCTTCCAGTTGGGGTTCTGGTTGTTTGTTGCAGTGGTCGGTATATTGGGTTCAGGTCAATGTGTATATTGATGGAGTCCATGGATGAGTGCCATGCTTCTAGAAGTTCTCTGGCTGCCTTCTGTTTAGGTTGTCTTATTATTGTTGTGCTGTCCCAGTCAGATTTATGGTCCTTGCCATCTGTGTGTATAACTACTAGGGATAGCTGGTCATGGCGTTTAGTGGCTAGTTGGTGTTCATGAGTGTGGATTGCTAGTCTGTCTGTTTGTCCTATATAGTGTTTTGTGCAGTCCTGAATGGAATCTTGCACATTACATTTGTACTGCACATGATGGGTATTGGGTCTTTTTTTCTGATGAATTGTCTGAGTGTGGCTATTGGTTTATGAACTGTCATGCATGAAGCCAAATAAATTCCAACTGACACTATACAGCAGCGCTTCACAGGAGGTTCCATAGCACTGAGGATGCCACCTTAATAAGGGGATAAAATGTTTACAACCCCCAACTTCCCAGCTCAGCAAACATACCCACAACAACTGCGACCGGCACCCGAGCTACAAATCTTTGGAGACCTCAATCAGCTTTCCCTCAGTCTCCTCTGAGGAGGGAAAACAAACACAGCTTATCCAGTCTTTCCTCATAACTAAGATTTCCCATCCCAGGCAACATCCTAGTCAATCTCCATGCAATGATATTCTTCTGATGGTTTGATGGCCAGAAACTCACACAGTTTTCCATCTATGGCATAACCAATGTTTTATTAAGTTATAACAAGACTTTCTGGCCTCTATTCTCCACCCTGGCCAATGAAAGCAAGCCTTCTTCACCACTCTGGCTACCTGTGCTGACACCTTCAGGGATCTATGGACTTGTAAACCAAGGTCCCTTCTTTTCTTAGTACTATTGTGAGATCTATCATTCATGAGGTATGTTTTTTCCATATTGTTCCACCCAAAATTCATAACCTTGCACTTATCAGGATTAAATTCTATCTACCATTGCACTGCCTAATTTACTTGCTGATAAATATTAGGCTGTACCCTGAAACCATTCTCCTCACTATTAACAACACCACCAACTTTTATGTCATGTGCAGACTTACTAATTATGCATTCCTCATTTGAAGATCTGAACCCCTGGGGGTCTCTTAGTTCCGTGATCGGTCAATAAACAAACCTGTAAACAACTCTTTGTCAATCACACAAGCAATCATTTATTCTTTGATAGGGCCGGGTCAGTAGACTCTGATCAGCCCAGAAGTATGAGTACTTCTAGACCACCAAAAGAATCCAACAACTCACAGAGTTTGCATAGGGTTCATATACGTTGTTCATAGGCAGACATGGAGCATGATTGCTTCATCATAACTAATAAAATAGCATAAAGCATTCGTGCGTACTGTCTCAGCCTATCACAATTTTCTCTAAACATCCTGTTCTTACAATCGTATTTGTCCTGCCTTGTGATTCGGGTTAAACCGTTATTTTATCAAATATACATCAGCTTGCGGATTCTTGTTTCTGTCTGGTTCAATGCAATCTAATTTAGCAATGCAGAAGCCATTTTGTGCAACTCCTTCAGCCATTTTGTCCTACCCCTCAGATGCCCACATCCTCATTCCCCCCTTTGATCACTCTGCAATCACTAAAAGGGAAGGCTAATCCAAACGAATGCCCTTCAAGGCGTTCCAGCCATCAACATTGTCTAGAGCGGCACCACCATCTTCGCGAGCTCACCTGGTCACATTTATCATCACCATTAATACATGCAGGTGAGCCATTGGATCGCAAAAGGAGCATCTTCTAGGCAATCTATATCACTAAGGGAGCTTATAAGTTCAGCAATTAAACACTTAACAATAGCAATACCAAAGAATAGACACGGGAGAATGATTCCGATATACATAGCTAAATTGATAAGCCAATTGTACCAAGAGCCTGGTCCCCAGTTTCCCCAACTGGTCCTCTCAGTCATTCCATCAGGGAACACCTGGATCTCATCTTGTATCTTAGTAAATTGCCAGTATGATTCGGAATGCCCATCATGCATTTATCTTGGACAATTGTACAGACCCCGCCTTCCTGGGCTAGTATATAGTCTAAGGCTTATCCATTCTGCATAGAGTAAAGACGCAGATCTGATAATCCCAGTTTAATCTGTTCCAGAGCCTTTTTGGTCTTATTTCTTGGAGTAGTCATGTCGCAGATGAGATAATTGCAGTTCTTTTGACATATTACCCCCGCCGATCCTCCCAAACGCAGGGTACTCAGGATTCCCCAGCTTATTGAGTGTCCTCTATACCCAGTCTGTTGGGATCCTTCCGATTGAAGCCAAAGTTGGGCTGAGACCGACCGCTGTGTCCTCCTCGATGAAGGTTCCATCAACTTGTCCACTGGCCGGACAAGGGCTCGTACAGCAACCTTATGGAGAACATCTTTGGCATCAAGGACAAGGAAATCGGTAGCTTTACCTTGGCTGAAAAAATAATAGCCTGGTTTGGTGTATATGAGGGAGGGTTTGTTAAAATAGGTTACTAAAATGTTACAGCACAGGTTCTGGTCAGGTCTATGGGACTAAAGGGCCAACATTTTGCAAGAGACGTCGTTTGAGCACCATAAGAAGTGGGCAAAGTGACTGTTGAGTGTTCGCACTGTATGGTGGACAATGGTCCTCAGCTTTCTGTTCCCATTAGGCTCTCCCTTGGCTCTATTGCACATGGTCTTGGCAACAGTATCAGATTCTGAGAACAGAAAAGACGTATAAATGTGCAAGGGCAGGGTTCCATTTCGGATCCGTACAAGGTGATGGGTATAATTACAGTTGTCCCCTAGCCAATGGAATTCAAGCTGTTTGTGTACATGGGCAGGAGGTATAAGACCCCTTTGACTTACACAAGTGGTCGAGATAAGTCTCAAATAGGCAGCAGATGTTATGTGGAACATGAACAATTGCACATCCATACCTAGTTCCATTAAAGCAATTCACATACGACCCTGCAGTAGAGTCAAAAGACATCAACAAACAGGTGGCAGGAGGGCTAATACGATATTGGAAGTGATATTTCTCTTCAGAGGTTCGGCAGTAGGGAGCCTGACAATTAGATTGGAATCGGGGACTGGGACGGGGCAAGTATGTCATCGACTGATAGAGAGAAGTAACATCCTACTGACTCTGGGGTGAAGAGTGTCCTGTGGGCCTGTATAATTAGGTCGTTTGTGGATTGAGAAGTTTCCCTTATCAGGCTTCTTGTTTGTCGAGTAGGGCTGTCCTGCAAAAAGGGATGGTGCTCCCGGGCCTCCTGAAAACATTTACCATAGTAATGGGGTTGATAATTTCTATCCTCACTAGGCTTACGTCTGCAGGTAAAATCAAAAAGACAGCTTTGGTACCGACACAGTAATTTTCACTGATTTCTACTGTCCAAATGGACTATATGGTCTTTCTGATGTAAAAGCCCATTGTAATAATCAATCTTAGTCACGCTCCACACATCGAAGGTGCCTGATCCAATACACTGGACAACATCTCCTTGGCATAGGTGATGGATAGTCTCGGATCGTTCTGGATCACATCAATACTTATTGGCTTTCCCAATCAGGATGTCATACATGATCAAGCTGCTCAGTAAGTAGGCAATCCCCTACATGTGTCTCCTCTTAGTTCAAGTATCTGTGATAAGAATATCATTAAAACAACAGCAAAATTCAAAAACCCAAACGGACAGGATCTCGGTTTCCTAGGATTCCAGTATTCTCTCCTCCTCTCCCCCCTTTTGATTGGCGCAGCAATCAATTTACAATGGTGTAGGCGGACCCAAGCCAAGCGACCAGTGACTTTGACTGTGGTAGGGGTGGTAAGTAAAACCTGGAAGGGACCATCCCAGCAAGGTTGGAGACCCTTGTGAGTTCAGTTCTTGATGAGCACACACGAACTAGGCTCCACCCGTGACGAGGCTGAAAGGGAGGGAACATCGGCGTAGGCCATGCGCACCTGGGAGTGAAAGGCACGTATAACGTTAGTTACAGCAAGAACATAACTAATCATTTCTTCAGCTATGTGGTGGAAGTGGACTGAGGAGGGAGCCGAATCGTTCCAAGGAGTACAGAACGGGCGACCGTAGAGAATCTCAGCTGGAGACAGTCGAGTCTTGCCACCAGAGTGGATTACATCTGGAATAAGACCACAGTGAGCAGCATAACCCAGGAGAGGACAGTCTCAGCTATTACTTTGGCAAGTTTAGTCTTAAGAGTCTGGTTAAAACATGCAAAAAGGCCGACAGCTTGAGGACGATAAGCACAATGCAGTTGCCAATGAATAAAAAGCTGGGAACAGAGTTCTTCATTAATATACCCACAAAGTGCGGCCCATTGTGGCAGCTAATGCACGCAGGTATACCGTAGCAAGAAATAATTTCCTTAAGAAAAATCTTCACCACAATCTCAGCAGTAGCATTAGTAGTAGGGCGGCTTCAATCCACTTAGAAAAGACATCTATAATAACCAAAACATATCTATTACATTGGCATTTACTCAACTCAATGTAGTACAGTTGGAGTATCTCAAAATGGCTGCCGGGTGAAGGGTATATTCCCCTGATCACAGGGAACACCCTTGCCGTGGTTATGCTCCCAACAGATCAAGCAATGGTCACTAACCCTCTGAGCCAACAAACTGCAGGCAGGTGCTCCGAAGTAAGTCACTAACTGCTCTGGCACCACAATGAGTTGTGCAATGAACACATTCAATAACCCATAGTACAAGATCACCAGACATACAAGTTTCATCCGTGGGAGTAGTCCAGAGTTGAGTGTCAGGGTCATACAAACAGCCCAACTTGGACCATAACAGCTTATCAGTGTCAGGGGCATCCCCGTGAAGTTTAACAACCTCTTGGATGGTTAGCATTAATTCATCCGAAGTAGACTGGTTTTTGTTAGAATTTGTAGGTTGCCTCATCATTCTGGGCACAACCATAAGATCCCCTTTAGAGGCTGCTTTTGCTGCTGCATCTGCCAAATGGTTGCCAATGTCAACTAAACCTTTCCTACTATGACGGGCAGTATATTTAATAAATTTATCAGCTGTAAAAATTATTTATGAGAACCTCTCGATCTGTCTTCTTTTCCTTTTTATTTTGTAACATTCGGTTTTGCTCCTCCCAAAGCCTCCTAACTCATCCACTCTCTCTATATTGCAAGACTACTATTCCAAAATCCAGTGTTGAGTAACCCAGAATTTCTTCAAATCAAACTTTGGATATTTTAAGCCATCACCCACTGCCAGGTTGCAGTTTTTACCTTCGTACTTGTTGGATTTTGAACTGAAGTCCCAGTTTCACATCATTTTTATCAGAGGTTGTTTACTTACAGCTCTGCATCTTTCTCATAATTTGCCACTGAAACTGCTGTACATTACAGCTTTGTCACTTGCAGACTCGACTGTTTTGATGATTTCCCAGATATGGTGTCACCTCAGCAGTGAGTCCTAGTTGACTATCAACAGCATCCCCACTGAACTACATTGTCTTTTGACTTAAACGGAATTTGGAAGTATCGCTGTCCAATTAGAAAATTGTATTTTAAAGATTTAAATTCACTTTAAAAAATGTCTTTTAATATTGTGTTGTCACATATGTTGAAATATTCATCTGTTTTAAATTGTTTTGAAAATAAGAAATTATGGGAAATGATGTAGAATCCAATCCATGGATTCAAAGTCTCCCTCATTAATTTAAGGCCAACCTTTAAACTGTGCAGTTCTTTAGTAATGTCATTACATTTACATAGAGATCTCTCAGATTGTAACCTTTTCTTGTGTGCACATTCCTTTTTAAGAACTTCAACCAGTTTAAGAATACCCTCTTTGGTCAATTTGATGCCCAATTTAGTAGCATTTTCATGCCAAGAGGCTAGTAAGAATTATCTTTAAGTTCCTGACAATATTGATGCCAAAGTCCAATTAATTCTATAGTTTTTGAGCCCATATTTTTTTGCCAAATTTGCTGTTGGGCTGACTTTACCATGTCTAAATTCTTCGGACCTCCAATGGCCATTGTTCCTCACCTAATTTTTTGTTTGGGTCACCAGACAACTGTCTAAAACTTTGGGCTATTTCCAGATATTTATCACATAATGCCTGCAAAGGATAATCTTTCTTAATGGTCGAATCATTTCCCATAATTTCTTATTTTCAAAACAATTTAAAACAGATGAATATTTCAACATATGTGACAATACAATATTCAAAGACATTTTTTAAAGTGAATTTAAATCTTTAAAATACAATTTTCTAATTCAATTTAAATATCTAAACCAAAATTACTTTAATCAAGACAATTATTTTACATGTAGAGCTGCAGAAAATAAGGCACAAACATTCAAACACATATGCATACAAACCAGACAATGATTAAATTTTCTACAGGCTGAAAGGAAACAGAAACAGCACTGTGAATCTTCTCTCTCTCTTTCTCTCTCTCTCTCTACTGCCCCCGCCCCCCCCCCCCCCGTAACACAGACACGCACACTCTCTAACCTTTTCCTCTTTCACCATTCAATTCAGGACAGGTTTTTAATGCCGTTTCGCTACTCTGCGATGCAGGAAAATATACAACTAGAATTGATTTTAACTTTATCCCTAAAAACAAGATTTTCTTCCCAAATTTATATTGATTTACTTTTTCGTCAATTACATACATATATCAAAGTTTGGGAGAAGATTTGTAGCTCGGGTGCTCGTTGTTGTGGTTCTGTTCGCCGAGCTGGGAATTTGTGTTGCGGACGTTTTGTCCCCTGTCTAGGTGACATCCTCAGTGCTTGGGAGCCTCCTGTGAAGCGCTTCTGTGATGTTTCCTCCGGCATTTATAGTGGTTTGTCTCTGCCGCTTCCGGTTGTCAGTTCCAGCTGTCCGTCGCAGTGGTCGGTATATTGTGTCCAGGTCGATGTGCTTATTGATTGAATCTGTGGATGAGTGCCATGCCTCTAGGAATTCCATGGCTGTTGTCTGTATACATATATCCTTGGGACCTACAACTTTTACCTTATATTCCTATTAGTCCAAGTAACTCAGTCCCAACAAAATGTTCTCTTGGCAATCTGCCTTTAATGAATAAAATTCACAACTTCTCAGTCATTGTCTTTATGACCAATTGATCACAGAGTCAGTGTCCCGTCAGTATTCCGTTTTGGAACCTGAGCCAGCAACTGGTGTCCCATCGGACGTCTGTTTCGGAACCTGAACCACCTTTTGTATAATACCTTTTGTATAATCTCTCAGTTTATCATACCATTACAATACATTACGATATTTCTTTACGTCTGTCTTCTCACACAATAATGTAAAATCTGTTTATCACAAGGTCAGCATCTCGTCCACATTCTGTTTCGGAACCTGAACCATCGACCGGTGTCCCATCGGACTTCCATTTTGGAACCCGAACCACCTTTTTCATGTAGACCCTAATATCTTTAAATCAAAATTTTGTCTCATAGATCAAAATCTCTTTTTCTCTTTTAACAACTACAAATTCATTTTTCCAAATGACATACTTGACCGTCCCTTTTGGATTTTTAAGGAGAGTCCCCGACTCCCTTTTTTAAAAATCCTTTGACAACCATCTCTTACCAAGACCGATCCTTTTCAGGCTGAACGTTGACAATGAACAGCGAGGGGTCGAGTCAGCCGCAAATTGAATGAGAGGAAAACCAAACGGATAAAATACTTACGTCTGGCTGGCTGATTCCTCTACACTCAATAGTGGAGGACTCAAGCTCTTACACTGCTGTCCACAATCTGTCTGTGCTGAATTGAGTCACGGCACCAAATGAAGATTTGAACCCCGGGGGGGTGTATCTCGGTTCCACAATCGGTCAATAAACAAACCTGTAAATGACTCTTTGTCAATCACACAAGCAATCGTTTATTCTTTGATAGGGCCGGGTCAGTAGACTCTGATCAGCCCAGAAATATGAGTACTCCTAGACCACCAAAAGAATCCAATGACTCACAGAATTTGCATAGGGTTCATATACATTGTTCATAGGCAGGCATGGAGCATGATTGCTTGGTAGTAACCAATAAAATAGCATAAAGCATTCATGCATATGGTCTCAGCCTATCATGATTTTTTGTAAACAACCTGTTCTTACAATTGTATTTGTCCAGCCTTGTGGTTAGGGTTAAACCTTTACTTCTGTATTTTATCAAATCTACCTCAGTCTGCAGTTTCTTGTTTCTGTCTGGTTCAGTGCAATCTAATTTAGCAATGCAGAAGCCTTTTTGTGCAGCTCCTTCAGCCATTTTGTCCTACCTGCCAGATGCCCATATCCTCACATTCATTTCTAGGTCATTGATGTACATAACAGATAGCAAGGGTCCCAGCACTGATTCCTCTGGTATACCGCTGGTCAAGGGTTCCAATGAAGAAACAAGCCTCCATGGTGGCACAGTGGTTAGCACTGCTGCCTCACAGCGCCAGGTAACAGGGTTTGATTTTGGCCTTGGGTGACTGTGTATGTGGAGTTTGCAGATTCTCCCCATGTCTGCGTGGGTTTTTGTTGGCTACTCTGGTTTCCTCCCACAGTCAAAAGATGTGGAGGTTAGGTGGATTAATTATGCTAATTTACACTGAAGTGTCCAGGAATGTACAGACTAGGTGGGTTGCCATGGGAAATGCAGGGTTACAGGATAGGGTGGGGAATGAGTCTGGGTGGGATGCTCTTCAGAAGGTTAGTGCAGACTCAATGGGCCAAATGACCTCAGCACTGGAGGGATTTGAGAGTCTTGTTCACTGCCACAGAACCACCTCTCAGTTCCTGTTACATTTGAGTCCACTATCACTGAAGCTGTCTGTCTTTATCCTCCCCTGCTGAACCAACCATAGTCCTGATTTGGAGGTGCTGGTGTTGAACTGGGGTGGACAAAGTTAAAAAACACACAACACCAGGTTATAGTCCAACAGGTTTATTTGGAAGCACTAGCTTTGGGTATACCACTCCTTCATCAGGTGGTTGTGGAGTATAAGATCGTAAGACACAGAATTTACCACAAACATTTACAGTGTGATGTGACTGAAATTATATATTGAAAAAGACCTGGATTGTTTGTTAAGTCTCTCATCTCTTAGAATGTTGGTTTCAGTTCTTTCATATGTAAATCACAGAACTTATTTAAAGGTACATTCTCAAGTGAACTTTATCAATTGGTGTCATGTCGGCCCAGATAATGCATTGAAGGTGTGAGGTGCCCTGTGTGACAACAGTATCCAACATGGTATATCTGTTTGAGAGGGGATTAGTTACAGGGGACTCCTGCATTGCCTGCCTATGGTTGCTAGTCTTCCCGATGGTCACCCAACTCTTTTCTGCCTGTGTAGCCCATAGTTATGGTGTGACCAGCTCACCAAGTATGCAGCCTCAGCCTCATGGATACTGTATAACAATTCCATATGGTCAATCAGGTTGCAGCTTAACACACTACCTGCATACAGTCACCATGGATACTGGAAGTGACCCTGACTTCCCACACATTACAACAGGATGATTCCATAGAGAAACAAGTGCCCTGTCATTGTGAACCTTCCCAAATATAAACAATAAATGGATGAAACTAAATGAATCATTCAATGGAATGATTCAAAATAGAATTATTAGTCACATGGACAAACATGGGTTAATTCAGAAGGGTCAGCAAGGATTTGCCAAAAGAAATTGGAGCATTTTGAAGAGATAACAGAGAGGCTTGATGAGCACAAGGCTGTTGATGTGGTACATACAAACTTCCAAAGACTCGAGATACAGTGCCACACCACAGACTTGTGAGGATGGGCAATAAATGCTGGCCCAGCCAGTGGTGCCCACATCCCACAAGTGAATAAAACAATCCACTATGATGGAGCTCCATAGTTCTGGTTCAGACGTTTGAACTGGGCCTCTTCCGAAATGTGGACTACACCTGTTTTCAGAATCCTATTTTGTACTGTAGGATTGTTGAGGAAGTCCAAACCACACCCACTTTTTATGGCACTGGTTCATTAATTCATTAACATATTAAACAATTTTTAGAAATTTAAATTGCTTTTCAGTGTATTAATGACTGAATGTAAGTGAGATAAGTAGGTCTGGTGGCAGAGTATGGTGGAGCGTGGAAGACCGCCTGGTCAGGTCAGTTTGGGTTGGTTTGGAGGGCTACTGAGGCCTTGATTGGCGGGTCAGAGGTGAGGGTTGGAAGATTGGGGCAATCAGAGGGTCAGGAAGGATTCAAAAGTTTGAATGGGAATGTCAGAATGGGGGGGTGGAGGAGATCAGATGACTGGTGGGATGGAGGATTAGGACAGGTTAGTTTGCAAAGGTCAGTTATATTCAGGAATTAGAACTGTTTTTGATTTATCTAACATATTAACTATTCAGGTAAGTAAGTTGGAGCCCTCTAAATTTTCAAATGAAATTTGGAGACTTTTGGAGGTTCCAATTGTAAGGCAGTTGCCCATTGAAATTTTAGACTTCCTGTACAACTTTATTGTCAATATGTCAGAACATCTAAGGGATATTAATATATATTGTTAGGGGTGTGTCTGCTCTCCGATGGTATGCAGGCTAGAAGATTGACCCTGCATGTCAAATATAGTGGGGTTAGTACACTATCATTTAACCTTTAAAAACATGATTGAATCTAGTTCTTGAAAATTATTGTCAGCATTTAATATTAATGATTATGTGGATAGGTTAACAATTATATCCATTGTTTACCCGACATGCTGAAGATGTAGCTAAGAAAGAACATTGATCTCCAACCAAAGGTCCAAAAATATACTAGTTATTTACAGGATATTCTTCAATATGTTTATATATCATTTTTGTAAAAGAAAAATGGTTGTGAACTGGAGGTGCCTTCAAGATTTTTATTTTTTGTTAGGCTTTCATAAGTAGTTTTTAAAACTCTGTTACAGTTTGACATTAATTAGTAATTACATGGGTGCAAGAATTTTGTTACTTCTATTCAAACTGAATTATTGAACTTTTCTTTTAGCGTCAGCAAATTTTACACTTATATCTCGTTGCCCAGTGAAAGCTACAGTTAATCTGCCTCAGTGAATTTGGACTTGTTTCAGATCTCATGTCAAAAACTGAAAGACTTTGTGCTTGGCTACAACAAACTCAGTGTTACTTCTTATTAATGTTTTCATGAACAAATCTACACTGAGTGACAAACTTTAACACTGGTATTTTTGAAAACATTTTTTCACTCTTGCCAAAGACACTTTTCAAGCTTAACGTCTCTCAATTATTCTGTCATTGAGAATGATTACAGTTTCATTGTGACAAAACTGACACGGTCAATATATTCTATGAAGCCTGATAGGTAAACATTTTCAATACACTTGGTTCACACTTGAAGGCCCAACTGGAGCATCATTCTCTTACTAAGTGAGTCCTTATTTGAGATTATGCCATTTGGCTGTAGACTCTTCCACAAAGGGAAACAACCTTAAAGCATCTACCCTGTTAAACCCTCAGAACCTAATATCCTCTCATTCTCCTAAACTCCAAACTATTCAACCCCGTATCATAACAAAATTCCTCCATACCTGAGATCAACCTGATGAAGCTTCCCTGGATTGCCTCTGATGCCAGTGTATTGTTCCTTAGATAAGGGGATCAAAACTGTTCACAGTATTCCAGAACTGATTTGACTAGCACTTGTATAGTTTTAGCAAAACCTCCCTAACTGTATACTGCATTACCTTTTGAAATCAAGGCCAGCAGTCCACTTGCCTCCTTCGTACCTCCTGAATTTTGGATGCTAGTTTATTTTTGTGATTTATGCACGATGATTCCCAAATCCTTTCTGCAGTCTTTCCCCATTAATAATATGCAGCTCCTCTATTCTTCCTCATAAAGGAAGAATATGTCAAATTTTCCTACGTTATGTTCCAACTGCCAAGTTTCTGCCCAAACACTTGAACTTTTAATATCTCCCTGAAGACTCTTCATGTCATCCTTAACTCTTGCCTTCCCCATCTATTTTTTGTTTCATCTGTAAACTTGACTATAGTACATTCACTTTCCTCATCCAAGTCAGTAATATATATTATAAATAATTGCGGTCCCTTCACTGAACTAGCTACAGGTTGGAAGTCTGACAATGCTCCTTTTACCTCTACTCTCTGGACTAAATCACAAGTATGATGGAGACACTCTTGTTGTGAGGCTGAGTGAGTTTTCTCACCATATCTTACTAAACTCTCCACTATCATTGTCATTTGAGCCTTCATACCAAAAATAACAGCTTATTTTCATTCCACGTGCCATTCCCAAAGCAACTCACCATTCACTGGAGATCGCAGAATTGACAGGTATTCCTGGCACGGGTATCCTATTTAAAAGAACTTTGCCAATTTGATAAGCATTATCAGTCTGGGACTGTCCTGCGCAGTTGTTGAATAGTTCTTGGATATAGTAGTCAGGGTTGTCCCACTTGTCTCCCACCTTTTTGATAAAGATGTTACATGGGCTAGGGACATTTCCTGACTCTAAGGGTTTTTGGAAAATTGCTAGCATCCACTCACTCTGTAGTCACTTTCTTTAGTATCCTGCAAAACATCCCAACAAACAAACCCCTCACTACATGCACACACACCACTTGCAACCCTCAATACATTCACACACACCACTTGGGCACCCATCCCACACACATCACATGGACATTCCTCAAAACACTCATACACCCTTCAGTCTATTCCAGGGGTGGGGAACCTGCGGTCTTTTGGGGTATTAGTTGTGGCCATCTGCCTATTTGTCCGCAAATACTAAATCCGCCTCTTTAAATCTGTATACCATTTTTAAAAGTTTTACTAGTAACTCAGTCATATCAAAAACTAAGAAAAGAATGTTAAAAGAAGAGAACAGAGTATTCAATGAAGAATGGGAATTGCAGTATTATGTAGTTGCTGTGAAAGATAAAATGATGTGTCTGCTCTGCGACACCATAATTGCAACAGTGAAGAAATACAATGCATATCAGCATTATGCAACTCATAAGTACAACAATTATGCTAAACTGGAATGAGACCCCCAAAGGTGTACACTTAAGAAAATGAAAGATCAAAAGCAGCAACAGCAACAAGTATTTAAAATGATGTCAGGACAAAGGACTGACATCACTGAAACAACTTATAAAGTAGCATATATACTTGGAAGAAGATGTAAGCCATTTAGCGATGTGGAAATCATAAAAGAACACATTGTTGAAATTGTAGGATGTTTAGATTCAGATAAGGTTAATAAGTACAAACAACTGCCTCTTTCAAGAAGGACCATAACTGATTGGCAAGATGAATTAGCCGTCAATGTAACAGAACAACCTCATACAATATGCCAATACAAAGACATTTATTATTTGATTGCCTTGGATAAATTCACTGACATTACTGACTCTGCACAGGTGTTATTTTTTTATTTGAGTTATAACTGCAGATTTTCATTGCCACGAGGAGTTACTGGCTTCAGGAACACTTACGGCAAGGATACGTGGAATTAGCACCATCACTATCTTCACAGTAAAATGCCATGAAGGGAAACTGAATGTATGTAATTTAGTAAGTGCATGCACAAATGGTGCACCTTCCATGAGAGGAAAACGTGAAGGATTTGTTGTGTTACCACAAAAGGAATTGCCAGTTCCAGATACTTTGACTTGTTTTCATTGTCTTTTGCATCGACTGAATCTCTGTGCCGAATCTAGTGTTTTAAGTGGCACACTAAAGTAAGTTATAGGTATTGTAAACCACATTCAAGCAAATGCATCATGGCATTTACAATTTCACAACATGCTTCAGCTTGATGATGAAATATTCAGTATGGGTCTGCCATATCATTCGAAAATGCACTGGTTGTCACAACAACAAATACTTGTAGAAATTTTATCTTTGCAAAATCAAATCGCAAGATTTTTTGAGGAACTGAATGAACCATGTGAATTGTCAAAAGAGGATTTCTGCAGAAATGCTGCATTTTTGTGTGATATGTCAAAGCAAAATGACTTGAATGTTTTCTTGGAAGGAAAAAAACGATATTTATATATGATATGTGGCGAAATACCCGGCATTTCGGGAAAACGCTGACCTTTTTCAAGACTCTCTTTACCTGACTGGAACTTTCAGCTGAACACTTTCCTGAACTGGCAAGGTAATTGTGAACAGAATACAAACAAATCATTAAGGAAATGTAATGTGATAGAACACATGGCTTTTCTAGACTCCCTGATTAAAGAGTACAATGAAAGGTTTGCAGATCTTGAGAAACATGATTTCACCCTGAAACTAGCTTTTCGATCACACCTGGTTGCTGCCGCCAAAGCACCTGATAACTTAGAGATGGAATTGATTGATCTGTCAGAAGATAATATTCTGAAGTCTCTATTTGACGCTAAGAGGAATCCTATTAAAATATGGAAAGATGCCATTGATAACCCACTTCTATGTCAACATGCTTGTCGAATACTGTTTTGTTTTGACACAACCTACTGTTATGAATCAACATTTTCATATCTGACACATATTAAGTGGCTTAAGATCTCAGGTGATGGATATTCACCTGGAGGACTAATTAAAGCTACAGTCAACAAAGTTGGAACCAAATATCTAATCCCTATCTCACAATAAGCAATCACACAAAAGTCATTAAATGGTTTGATGTCTAAGTTTTTCACTTATTATTAATTCTGTTGTCAACTTTGCCAAACAAATAAATGTGTCTTTGTTGAATTTTTATTTTGTTTGAAGTCCTCCTATAATAGCAGGCGTTAAGTAAAATTAGTAAATATGTCAACAAAAATATGATATTTTGTTGTATATGTGAAAGTCTTAGCAGTGTCCTAATAGGCTCTCCATTAAATAAAATGAGACCTTCCAATGTAAAACAGTTCCCTGCCCCTAGTCTATTCACACATACCGCTTGTGCATGCTGCACTCAATTCACAGGTCAACGTACACCCAATCATTTCATTCGCATAATTTTACACCCTCACTCCATTTTTCAGAATGTAAGGTATGGGAAAGATGAAGAGCTTTATGGCCCCCTTAGGCCTGTAGTGCCATTCAGTAAAATCATGGCGGATCTGATTGTGGCCTTAACTCCAAGTTCTGCCTATCACCAATAACTTAGCCTAGGTTGTACTTAATGACCAGTCTCAACTACTTGCTAGGGAATAGAATGCAAATGACTCTCTAACAAAAGAGTGCCCTAGGCCCAACCAACTTCAGCTGTTTTCTCCTTCGCTTCAATATAACGTCAGAATTAGCCGCCACCACCGTCTTAAGTGCAATAGGAATGAGTAATAAATGCTGATCCAGCCAGAGATGCCCACATCCCATCAATGAGTTAAAAAAAAGAAATTCTCTCCATCAGCAACTTAAAAGAGACTCTCCTGATTTTGAAATGTGCTTCCTAGTTACAGATTTCCCACAAAGGGAAACATGTTCAATGTATTTCTTCTTAAATCTCTTACAATTATACAAGTTTCAATAAAATCATATTTTGTTTGTAATAAAGTCAAGTGAATATAGGCCCAACCCGACTTAATTTTTCCTCATAAACAAGCCATTTGTCTCAGGAATCAGCCAAGTGAATCTTGCTTGAATTGCCATCAATGTAAATATGTCTCTCACTAAGTAAGGTGAATAAAAATGTACCTGTAGCAATTGTAATGAGGTCAGCAGCTGGACCTCATGGAATAGGAGTTCCTTGATTGAGGCTGTTAATCTGGTCCAATCAGGGAGCCCTGATTGACAGACACAAACAGTAATATCAGAGATTCTGACACTGAGAGCTGACTCTGAAGAGGAAGTATTGGAATCAAGGACTTTTCACATGTAAATAAAAGGTGACTTGGTGACGAAATACCGGTCTCTGTTGAGTTATCTCAGTACCCAGTGCCTTAGATGTGGTGTCGTCAATGCCTTGCACTGCTGTAGCAAGGCTTCCCTACTTTTGCCCTCCATGCTCCTTGTAATAAAAAAACAATATTCCATTTGCCTAATTACTTTCTGTAATTCCCTATGGACATTTTGTGAATAAAGTACATAAATCCATTTCTGCTGCAGTCTCTCCTGTTAAATAATATTCTGCTTGTCTATTCTACCAGTCAAAGTGGATAACATCACACTTTTCCACATTATGTTCCAACTGCCAAACGTTTGTCCACTCACTTAACCCAGCTATATCTCTTTGCAGACTCTTTGCCTCCTACCTATCCTCATATTGTCAGCAAATTTAGGTTCAATACAGTCAATCTCTTCATCCAAGTGATGGGTAATAGTTGAGAAATGACTACTGATCCCTGCAGGTTGCAGTTTGGCATCTCAAAGATGATCTATTTATTCTGACTGTTTCTTCCTATTAGTCAGTCCTCTGTTCATGCTCCACTATCACCTCCAACACAGTAAGCTCTTATTTTGTATAGTAACCTTTGATGTGATGCCTTATCAAATTGCCTTTTGGAATCCAAATACACATATTTACTGGTTCTTCATTACCTACCCTGATATAACTCTAATACACTGGTCAAACATCATTTATAAATGGACAAACATCTGAATTAAGTGCAGAATTAGGAATACCCTTTTATTAAACAATATTGACTCCACCTGATTGCATTATGATTTTCTCAATGACCTACTACCTCCTCACTGATGGTTTCTATCATTTTCCAATGACAGATGTTAGGCTAACTGGCTATGACATCCAGTTTTCTGCATTCCTTCTTTATTGAACAGAGGTGTTATTTTTACAGATTTCCAATCTGCTAAAATATTCCAAGAAGCTGGATAATTTTGGAAGATTACAACCAACGCATTGACAATGTCTCCACCACTTCTTTTAAGGCACAGGTTCCAGGTCATTTGATCCAGTGGACTTGTTAGTCTCGAGTTCAATGAACATTCCCATCACTTTTTCTCCAGTGATGGTGATTGTTTTAACTTCCTCCTACCATTCTGCCTTTTGATTTTCAACTATTCTTGTAATGCTCTTCCTGTCTTATATTCTGAAGATAGATTGCAAATACTTATTTAAAGCCTCTGTCATTTCTTCATTTCCCATTATTAATCTCGAGTCTCATTCTCTAAGGGTTTAATATCCTTCTCAGTTACACTTTTCCCTTTTATATTCTTTTATTGCTTGTATAAACCAATTTCTTTCCTTTTCTAATCATCTTTTGCTAGTTTCTAAAACATTCAAACATCATTTCTACAGCCCTCACTCTCATATTCTGAATACAAACTCCTTGCTCTATTCACATACTCAACCATTGTATTCCTCAAACTATTCATATGCCATTTACACACATCCCTCATTCCCTAGCGCACATTGCCTGTCAGTTCACACTGTTATGCTCTGCACATGTTTCACTCACTTCACTTACTTTTCTCACTCTCATTCATCTTCCCTTACTTTCTTTGGATTTATTCACTGTTCCTTTTAAATATAATCTGCTCACAATCTCATTTAATTTCCACACATCTTTAAAGCTCAACCTGCTGTTTTCACGTTTTATTACATTGCTAACAACAACTGTTCTATATCATATTTCTTTTCAGTGTTAATCTTTTTATAGAGGAATGTAGGGTTCCATTTTCAATGTATCTAATCAGCTGAATCACAAGTTTGAATTGTAGCTTTCTATTAAGCAACAAAGACAGCTTTTGTTTCTTGTGTCATGAATTGAGTACAGTGTGGAATTTTACATTGTACTGAGCACAACTATTGACTTAAGTAACTTTATGCTGATAAATAGAGGTGAACTCTGTAGTTTAGCTTGTTGCTAAATATAATGAAAAGCACATGCAGTGAGCAATGCCCAAGTTGTGTAAACATGCATTTCCTCTTACACCCTCATGCATGTTGGATATCATCAAAGTGCTTACATACCAACCACTGTAGGCAAACATGCCTGAGTAGAAAGCCAGTGGAATTCTGTCAAGTGTAATTGTATTACTGTCGAAGGCATTTTGAAAGTTTTCGGTGCGTCCTGTGTAAAGAACAGAAACTGAGTTTAACAAAAGATAAAGATAGACAGGTTTCAAAGTTAAAAATCACACAACACCAGATTATCATCCAACAGGTTTATTTGGAAGCACTAGCTTTCAAATCATTGCTTCTTCATCAGGTGGTTGGGGAGTAGAACCATAAGACGAAGACTTTATAGCAAAAGGTTACAGTGTTATGCGGCTGAAATATATTAAACAAACTCAGATTAAATCTTTCGTCTTTTACAATGGTTTTGCTAATTTTGGTTTGTTAATATGTAAATCCCAGAACTCCTTATACATCATACTCTCAAGATAACTTCAGATTTTCTAACAAAATGTGTCATCTCAGCTCAGACAATGCATTAACAGTATGAGGCTAAAGTCTGTCTGTGTCCCAATCTTGAGTCAAACTGGTTCCATTTCTAAAGGGGGATTTACAGAATCATACATGGATTGACTGTAGGATATGCATTTTTTGAGAAAATAAAATACAATGCTGCGAATACAGATTCACCTCATAAACTTATGTGTGTGTGTGTGCAGGAGAGACGGAGTGAGTGTATGTGTGTGAGAGAGGGAGTGTATAGTGCGTACGGGTGTGAGTGCATGTGAGAGAGTGTACGTATGTGTGTGTGTAAGCTTGGTAAAGTAGGTGTGTGAATGTGATGGGGTATAAGCCTATGAGAGGATGTATGCATGGGTGTGAGTGTTGAGGGTGTATGAATGTGCGTATGAGAGAGAGCTTGTGTATGAGAGACGGTCTTTGTTCAAAAAATGTATATCCTACAGTCAATCCATGTAAGATTCTGTAAATCCCACTTTAGAAATGGAACCAGTCTGACTCAAGATTGGGACACAGACAGACTTTAGCCTCATACCTTTAGTGCATTGTCTGAGCTGAGATGACACATTTTGTTAGAAAACCTGAAGCTATCTTGAGAATGTGACGTAACAGGAGTTCTGGGTTTAATATATTAATGAACTGAAACTAGCAAAACCATTGTAAAAGATGAAAGACTTAATCTAAGTTTGGTTAATATTTTTCAGCCGCATGACACTGTAACCTTTTGCTATAAATTCTGTGTTGAGAGTGTGGTGCTGGAAAATCACAGCAGGTCAGGCAGCATCCGAGAAGCAAGAGAATCGACATTTTGGGCATAAGCCCTTCATCAGGAATGAGGCTTGTGGGCCGGGGTTGAGAGATAAATGGGAGAGGGGTGGGGCTGGCCGCAAGTTAGCTGAGAATGCAATAGGTAGATGAAAGTGGTGGAGAAGTGATAGGTTGGAGAAGAGGGTGGAGCAGATAAATGGGAAAGAGGATGGACAGGCCAAGAGGGTAGTGCCGAATTGGAGGCTTGGGACTGGGAGAGGTGGAATGATAGTCATTGCCAAACTCTAAGCATCCAACGCCTGGAGGAAGAATACCTCATCTTCTGCCTTGGGACCCTGCAACCTCTCGAGATTAATGTGGATTTCACCAGTTTCCCCATTTCCCCTCTCCCCACCTCATTCTAGTCCCAGGCCTCCAACATGGCATTTCCCTCTTGACCAGTCCATCATCTTTCCCATCTATCTGCTCCACCCTCCTTTCCGACCTATCACCTTCTCCCCCACCTTCATCAACATCTTGTACTCTCAGCTACCTTCCCCCTCCCCGCCCCACCCCCTCTCCCATTTATCTCTCAGTCCCCCGGCCCACAAGCCTCATTCCTGATGAAGGGCTTATGCCCGAAACTTCAATTTTCCTGATCCTCAGATGCTGCCTGACCTGTTGTGCTTTTCCAGCACCCACACTCTCGACTCTGATCTCCAGCATTTGCAGTCCTCTGTGTCTTATGGTCCTGCTCCACAACCACCTGATGAAGCATTGCTTCGAAAGCTAGTGCTTCCAAATAAACCTATTGGACTATAACCTGGGGTTGTGTGATTTTTAACTTTGTCTACCTCAGTGCAATATCAGCCCCTCCAAATCAGAAATGTCAATGTTTTGTAGATCACAAATTTGTCTCAACTAGGAGTATGGCATGTAAATATTGAATAAATCTTTAATTATTAATGTAATAAAGAAACAAGTTCTCTAAAAATTATGGGAAACATATATGTGAGGGATTATAGTCCATTAGTGAGGTAACATTGAACAGATACCTATAGACACAGCGAGGTGACATAAAGCCTGAAAAGAGATAACGAATGATAAAGGTAATCAAAAGGGAAAAGCACCAACAATGCTAAGGAAATTAAAAAGGAACAAGTTCAGTTAAAAGTTAGAAGAGAAATTTGCAAATTAAACATTATAGAACAATGGTCAATGGTGAAAAAGGAAATTAAGGAATGGACCAGATCCAGTCACACAAGAAGTAAAGATAATTTGGCAAAATTGAGCTGGTTCAATGAGTAGAGAAATTAAAATTGGAATACAGCTTAAAAAGATCCAAATATCTTCCTGCTCTGCTTTAACCTGCTGTCTGTGCTATTTTGTTTCATTATTTTATATACAGACATTAGTTGTCACTATTGTGGAATCAGATCTTTAACCTTAATAATCTTGAGACACTTTTTTAACATGAATACTCAGTCAAACCAGATCACATGCTTCTCTATGATTATATGATTCTTTATTATTGAATTCATAATTAATTAATTAATTCACCATACTTCACAATTCCACCATGACTACAGCCTGTTACAGTTATTTTAAGTGCAGTGACTTCTTCAGAGCAGTTCTGATGAAATGGTAACTCTGTTTTCTTTCTACAAATACAGTCGAACCTTGATTATTCCAATAAGACGGCTGGGGAGTATTTTGTTCAGATAATTGATTGTTTGGATAACTGGAAACAGTGGTAATTTATGAGTACCGATTATCCAAACATTACTCAGTTATTCAGCAATGCATGCCATAATGCCATTTAACCAATAACTAATCTATTGTAAATAAGTGGTAATTTGAGTGCCTCCAGTTATCAAATCTTTCTCGGTTATCTGGCAATGCACGCCATAATGCCATTTAACTGATAACTGAATACTGAGTTGCCTTCTGTTGTTTTTATGAGACCTTGAGATCTTGTTTGGATAATCCAAAATTTGGATAATTGATGTTTGGCTAATTGATGTATTGTCCTGCCAGGCCCACTGCGTTTCTCCAGTAATTTCTGTTCTTGTGTGTTTCAAAGTGCCAGCATTTGCAGTCCTTTGTTTTATTTTAGTGCTACCTTCCATGCATACTGACACTAACCAACAATATATCAAAAGGCTCATAATGCATACTGTCGATGACATGAACCCCAGAAAATACTGTTACAGTACTGTGTAGGATGGGTTAGAATTGTTGATCATATTTGACAGCTGCATGACCTTGAATAAGTCATCGCAATGGACAACTCACATTCCTGTCCATGCCGAAGATGACATAATCAACTTGCTTTTCTGTACTTGTTGTTTTTTACACTGTATAACACAGAGGGTTTTGTTCTGAGTTATTGAACTTCACCTCAGACTGGGATTGCAAACAGTGCCAAAGCGAACCTCAGCCTCCAGACCAGCCATCAATTGAGGGATCTCCATGGACAGAAGGGTGTGAGGCTCATTGCTTTCTTTCTTTTCCATTTTTTAAATCATTACTTAATAAACTTGCATATTTAAGCAAATTGCTGTTGTCGAGTCTTCTTTTACTTCTTAGATACATTTTGTGATCTAAGTCAAGTACAAAATACATTGTGTTCCAATTACCTCAATAACCAAGGTGATGTGGTCAGCTTTACCCCTTCAATCACTTCATTCTGAACACAAAAAGCAGGACAAATCCAACCCAGCCAGTTACTGGGCCATCAATATTCTCTCGGTCATTGGTAAAGTGTTAGAACGTGTCATCAATAGTGCTATTTTTCAGCTCTTGCTGAGTAACTACCTCCTCACTGACCCTCTCACTGTGAGGTCAGATGGCTGCATTTGACCAAATGTGACATCAAAGGGCCCAAGCGAAACAGAAATCAATGGGTAATAGGAGGAAGACTCTCCACTGGTTGGGATCATACTTGGCATGTAGGAAGATGATTGTGGTTGTCGAAGATCACTCATTTTAGTTCCAGGACATCTCTGCAGGAGTTCCTTAGGATAGTGTCCAACCACCATCAGCTGCTTCATCACTGACCTCTCCTTGATTGCAAAATCTGAAATGGAGATGTTTGCTGATGGTTGCATAATTTTCAGCACCCTTCATGATTCCTCAGATACTGAAGCAGTCCATGTTCAAATGCAGCAAGGCATGAAGAATATCCAGGCTTGGACTGAAAATTCCTCAGTAACATGAATGCCACATAAATGCCAGGTGATGACAAATCACTGTATCTCCCATCATCAACATCCTGGAGGTTGACCAAAAACTGAGCTAGACTAGTCTTTTAAGTACTGGAAATGTGTTGCTGGAAAAGCGCAGCAGGTCAGGCAGCATCCAGGGAACAGGAGAATCGACGTTTCGGGCATAAGCCCTTCTTCAGGAATGAAGAAGGGCTTATGCCTGAAGAAGGGCTTATGCCCGAAACGTCGATTCTCCTGTTCCCTGGATGCTGCCTGACCTGCTGCGCTTTTCCAGCAACACATTTCCAGCTCTGATCTCCAGCATCTGCAGACCTCACTTTCTCCTCTAGTCTTTTAAGTATATTGGCTACAACAGATGGAACACTGTAGCGAGTTACTCACTGCCTGATTCCCCAAAGCTTGTCCATCATTTACAAGGCACAAGACAGGAGTGTGATAGAATATTCCCTCCTTGCCTGCCTCCAACAACACTCAAGAGGCAGAACACCAACCAGAACAAAGAGCGCACTTGATTGGTACCACATTTACAAACATCCAGTCCCTCCACAACTGATGTTCAGAAGTGGTGTTGTGTACCATCTACAAGATGCACAGCAGAAATTCACCCAGGTTCCTGAGACAAGACCTTCCAATTATCCACTCACCACTTCCATCTATAAGGACAAGGACAATATATACATGGAAACACCATTGCTTCCACATCACTCACCATGCTGATATGAAATATATTGCTGTTCCTTCACTGTTGCTGAGTAAAAATCCTGGAATTCCATTTTTACAAAATTGTTTGTCTATCTGCAATAATTCAAGAATGCACCAACCATCACATTCTAAAGGGCAATGAGGGTTGCACAATAAATGCTGACCCAGCCAGCAATGCCCACATGCCATGAGTAAATTAAAAAGAAAGCGACCACACCAATGTGTCACAGACTCTTAGACATGGATGAATAGGTTGCAATTAAGCCTGCCTCACAAAACATCCCTGCTGAGCCACGTTTTTTGAATTCATTTATATCAAAGCTACGAACAGCCAAGATATTCAGGTACATGGATTGTGTGAATCTGCATTCCAACATAATGATTCTATGATTCTCTATAAAACAATTACATAAAGGTTATATGCCCAATATAAGCCCAATAATGCAGAAATTCAATCAAGCCACGCAGAGAAAATATGGAGAGAAAAAATTGGTAAGGTTAAGAGACAATATGAAGAAAGATTGGTAATTAACAAAAAGTGTAGTAATTAAGAATAAACTCAAAATGAAAGAAAAGCTGACAGATTCGTAGATTGTTAAATAGATGTCAGATTAAATTAATTGCTGAGAAGTGCATCATGGTACATCTTAGTGAGGTATAATGAGGACAGTTTATATCCTGTAAGTAGTAATGTATTAGTAGAAGATACTTTAGATACTGATAAATATTTGTCGTAAAGCTAATAGGATAAACTGAAAATGGTGTAAATAAAAATCGTGTCATAAAATACTTCTTGTAACTAAGGTTTTGGAATACATGCCCAAAGGGATAATACTAATCCTATATAAAAGATTGAATAGACCAAATATAAAATAGTGTGTCCAGATTTGGTTGCTTTCTTTTGGAATATTGTTAAAGAAAGGATAGAGAACAGATATAAAAAGATAAACATAGATATGAGAAACTTTAGTTATGAAAAAAACTAAAGAAATTGGAGACTTTTTTTATGGAAACAAAGTAATTTAAGAGGAGATCTGATAGAGGTGTCCAACATAATGAAACATTTTGCTAAATTGGGAAATGCTATTTCTAATAATCAATAGGCAGTAACTAATGGATTTAATTTTAATGTCGCCAAATGAACAAAAGAGTTTTGGAGATTTTATTTCTGCAGAGGTTTGTTTGGTCATGCAATGTCCTACACAAAACAGTCATGGAAACAAATTGTACAGTAACTTTTAAGAGAAAATGTGAATATTGTTGAAATAAAACAAGTTAATTAAAGAATTGTGAAACAAATAAGTGAATGTGAGAAGTTGTTGACAGCTGTTTCAGAGATCTAATACACATATGATGACATCCTTTGTGTTGTATGTGTATGACTTGGAAAAGATTCTCAAAATCAAATAAACTATTTTTGGATATTTCATACCTTCAGACAAGGCCATCATCCCTGGAACAATGATTAATCCTATTGCCAGCAGTTTAAAAATTGTGAGAATGATCTGAATGCGGGCAGTCCAATTCACACTGCAGGAATTTATATACACCACCAAAGCTGCAGGAAGGAGAAACACAGAACAAGATCTTTGTCATGAAACAAAACCAACAGTAGTTTTAAAATGCCATAATTAAGAACTCAAAAGTACTAAGCAGATCTGCAATTTTACCAGCATTGGGAAAAGTGATGGGAGGTCTTGCTCACAGAATGGACCGTCTGTGGTCAGGCCTTGTTGCTGTCATTATTGGGAATTCACCCAGGTGATGTACAATTGTTTTAGAACTACACATTCTAGACCTAACCAGAAAGAAAGCTCTTTCTGACACACTAAAATTCAGAAAAGAATTTTCAACAAAATAAGGAGGGAGAAATTACAAATTGTCAGAGAGCTAGCTAAAAATACAAAACAGGTAGCGAGAATTTCTATGGGTATTGAAAAAAAGAAAAAGTAAAATAAAAGTGAACATTGCTCTTCAAGAGATAGACTGTGGGAAATTAATAATGAGAAATAAGAAAATTGTGATGAATGCATTGGCAAGCATTTTTTGCCGATCTTCAAAGTAGAAGACACAAATAACATCACAAAAATTCTTGGAAATCAAGAAGTAAAGGGAAGGAGGATTTGGGTCTTATTGTTAACCAAAAATGCTGTAGTCATATAAGATCAGATTGGAGGCTAGGAGGCATGCAGCAAGTAACTCACATTCTGAGTGCCCAAAGCCTGTCCACAATCGATAAGACATGTTAGGAGAGCGAAGTAATACTGCTTAGATGAGTGCAACTCCAATAACACTTAAGAGGCTTGACGCCATCCAGCACAAAGCAGCTGCTTGATTAGCATTACAACAACCCATATCGACTCCCTCCACCACAGACATTCAGTAGCAGCAGTGTACACAAGGTATTATAGGCACCACAAAAATTCACCATAGATCCTTAGACAAAACCTTCCAAACCCATAACCACTTCTATTTAGAAACACAAAGGTAACAGATACATGGGAACACTGCCACCTGCAACTTCCCCTCCAAGCTGCCCACCATATTGACTTGGAAAATATCACTGCTCTTTCAATGTCGCTGGGTCAAAATCTTGGAAATTTCTCTCTGACAGCATTGTGGGACTATCTACAGCAGGACTTGAGCAGTTCAAGGATGCAGCTCGCCACCCCTTCTCAAGGGCTTCTAGGGATAGGGGGAATAGGATCAATAGACAAGGTATTTTCCTTAGGTTGGGGGAGTCTTGAACTAGAGGGCATAGGTTTAGGGTGAGAGGGGAAAGATATAAAAGGAACCTAAGGGGCAACATATTCTCACAGAGGGTGGTGCGTATATGGAATGAGCTGCCAGAGGAAGTGATGGAGGCTGGTACAATTTCAGCATTTAAAAGGCATTTGGTTGGGTATATGAATAGGAAGTGTTTCGAGGGAAGTGGGGCATGTGTTGCCAAATGGGACTAGATTAGATTGGGATATCTGGTCGGCATGGACAAGTTGGACTGAAGGATCAATTTCTGTGCTGTACATCGCTATGACTCTAATAAATGCTGTGCCAGCCAGCGACACCCATGAATTAATTTAAAAAAAGAAGAGAGACAAAGGTGTGTAGACTGGAAAGGGTTGAGGCCACAATGGTTCACTCAGGAGCTTATCAAATGATGGAGCAGGCTTAAGGGACTGGATGGACTACTCATGCTTCTAAGTTGAAAATAAATAAATGAAAAACAAAGGATATTTATACTTTAGTTGGTACTTTCTGTAGCTCTTAGCAATAGTTAAATGTGATCATAATGAACCTACCAAATCCAAGCAGTATACCCTGCAGTTAAAATCTGCTCAACCATGCAACTCAAATTACAGTATTTACATACCTAAAAACATGAGAAATTTCAGACCCAAATGTTAACCTTATGTAACACAGATCATATTTCTGTGACTGACAGGTATACCAATGTTACTTACAGACTCCTGCAGCTGTGAGAAGTTTTACTGCCAAAACTGGAGCTTGGCAAGGGGCAAAGAACGGCTCAATAATGTAGCGTCCAAACGACAAGCCAACAACAGCAGTGATTGCTGGTCTGCTCAAAATAAAAGGGACATTTTATTGTGGAGCAGAATGTAAACGTTGTATGGAATTTATGTGTGTTTATGAGAGAAGTGGAGAACGAACACTCCTTTTTCAATTGCATAACTTTACATTTCATTTCTCTTTATAACTATACAAAACATCATCCAAAATTTTGGAGATTAAACACCAAAACAAAAATATATTGCGAATTCCAACTCAGTCCTTTCAAAAAATTGAGGTTTGTGAACACCTTTCTTAGAATGTAATTTTTATCTCTTTCTACACATCTATATACACAACAAACTTCACAACAACTTGTATGTTTAGAGGTTGTGCAATAAGTTATGGGAAACTTCATATTGTTATTGACCAGACCAGCTCCCCTCAAGTTATATTAAGAAGGTAGCCTAGACCCTAATATTTCTTATTTTAAATGTAAATATCAGGTGCTATGTGGTAGATGCAGTTTGATTAGTCAAACTACTCGATGTTAGGCAAAATACAATTTATTCCAACACAGTAATTAAAATACAGCAAAAGAAAGAAGAACTTGGAATAACTTAACTACATTGGAAAACTTAACAGAATAATAGATACAGTAGCTCCTACTAATTAACTGTTTCAGTATAATAATATCCCATACACAACAACAAATTCAGAAAATAGATTGTCTCATATTCAGTTCTCCAGTGCAGGAGCAAAGAACATCAAAAGATAATTCTGAGAGAGAGAGTGTAGCAGCTGGGAGAGACTCACTGCTTTCCAACCTTGCTGAGACCCCCAGAATAACTGCTGCTGAAAATACTATAAATCCTAGTTCTATAAGAGCTCAACTATACCTATTCAGGCTACTTCTATTATTCCAACTTTTAAAAATCTGCTCAACATTGACCCAGCTGAGTAAAGCCTGGTGCAATAGGTTTCTAAGAGTAACTGCAAGCACTGTTTATTTTGTCATGATTTGTCCTCATGGTTTTTTTAAGAATGGCAAAGGAATAGTGAATTTGGAGAGTTCCTTCTTCAGGTTTCATTTTTATTACACTCCATAAATAAGCATTGAAAGCTGAAGCTGGCTGACATTCTTGCTTTGATTAGGTTGTGGAAAAGCATTATCAGTGTTTTGATCAGTTTGAAGACAACATGTGAGGGCTGCTTGCAGTATGCCAGTGATTACAGTCAATAGTGGATTCCCAGGGTCTCTCAGCAGTTGAAAGTGTGGTGCTGGAAAGGCACAGCAGGTCAGGCAGTATTCGTGATGAAGGGCTTATGCCTGAAATGTCGACTTTCCTGCTCTTCGGATGCTGCCTGACCTGCTATGCTTTTCCAGCACCACACACTCTCGACTCTAATCTCCAGCATCTGCAGTCCTCACTTTCACTCTGTCTCAGCAGTGGTGCACACAGAAATTGACAGTGAGTTCTGAAGCCCCCTCCAAAAAGACCTAGTTGCCTGCAGTCATGTACTTCCTGCAGCAGGGACAATCACCACTGCTCTTAATGGCTTTCCCTCAGGTCATTCCAATGTGCTACAAAGCACAGTTCAGCCAGCTCTCAATCTGTAATTCACAGATGCAGCAAATACATCACCAAAGCTCTCTTTGCCAGAGCCAATCATTACATCGCTTTCCTTATGCATGCCAACATTCACAACAAGAGAGCTCAAGATTTTCTGCATCATTGGTTTCATCCATCTGCAGGAATGACAAACTGCCTACACATAACCATTGCGTAATCTGAATAGTTCACACTGGCCTGGATCGTTCACTCTCAGGTCAGAAACAGAGAGATGAGACAATCCACAACTCCACAAATCTGACCCGAGAAACAGAGCTGCCTAGGCGTCGGGCCCACTGACCATGGAACAATGGATGTAGGCTGCCTGCTATGGATGTGGTTTAACTGAAATCCTGCCTGTGAACTGGCACTGTCTGAAAGAGTAACAAAAATATAAGAATAAAACAAAAAACCAACTCTCCAGCCCTCATTCCCCCACACACCACCACTCTCCAACACATTCCATGCTCCATCAATGCCAATTCATATACTCTACCCAACTCCATCTCACATTCCCTCTGTGCTAGATTATACTCATCTCCACAAACACATAACCGCCTCATAACCTCCACCTGCCCTGCATGGTTCTTTACCACCCTTATGGTAACCAACAGCTGCCCTGCACTCACCACCCTTTGCTCTTTCAACTATCATCTCAACTCATCCAACATAATGTCCACGATGGCACACCTCAGCACCCATGCAAAGATAATAAAATGAAAAGATTACATAAAGTTCTGAGTATATTAGCAAATCTCTCAACATAAAAAAAGTCATTAACACATTTCCACTTTCAATTCAGTGAAGCCTGATTAAAAATAAATATTTCATTCAAGTACAGCAAGCATTGGAAATCATAATCACACATCAGAGTCCATAACCATTTGTAGCTGTCAATCACTCTGTGAAAATGATGGCACCACATTGTGATGATGGTTCCTTAAGAAATCAACCGTAGAGCACTAGTCATGCAGTGTAAATCTGCTGGCTTATGTTAACAGGCAAAGTTAAGTATAATGCAATTGCTTTAGTGCTCCATAATTTATTTCAAAGTTTACAAAGTGTAGACTTGACAGTTCTTTGACAATTTGACACTCCCAACTGGCATTGCATGGTCTGGAATAATAGCCTGCAAGGCCATAAGAAGGGCGTTGACTTTCTTCATTTCACCTGGATAAGTATGACAATCTTCTCTCTGCTTCCTCAAACCCATTCTATCTCTACACCACCTCTCACTGAGCTTCATGCTTTGCTACTCTCCTTATTGCTTCCAACATCTTCCCACACCTGCTCATACCCCCACCGAACTCCTAAAACACTAACCTCACATAATCTCTGTGCTGCCATGGGCACCTCACCACCGTCCATTCATCTGCATCAGGACCAAAGATTCTGCTACTCACTTTCATAGGTTATTGCCAAATAGTTGGAAAACATAGAAGGCCGATGTCAATATCATTATTTTTGCAAGGTTTGTGAAGGTTTGTAGCTCAGGTTGAGGTTTAGGGTGTAGGCTTGCTCACTGAGCTGTAGGTTTGATATCCAGACGTTTCATCACCTGGCTAGGTAACATCATCAGTGGCAACCTCCAAGTGAAGCGAAGCTGTTTTCTCCTGCATTCTATTTATACCTTTCTCCTGGATGGAGTTCCTGGGGTTTACGGTGATGTCATTTCCTGTTCGTTTTCTGAGGGGTTGATAGATGGCATCTAGATCTATGCTTTTGTTTATGGGGTTGTGGTTGGAGTGCCAGGCCTCTAGGAATTCTCTGGCATGTCTTTGCTTAGCCTGTCCCAGGATAGATGTGTTGTTCCAGAGAATTCCTAGAGGCCTGGCACTCCACCCACAACACCATAAACAAACACATAGATCTAGGTACCATCTATCAACCTCTCAGAAAACAAACAGGAAATGACATCACCGCAAATCCCAGGAACCCCATCCAGGACAAACATATAAATAGAAAGCAGGAGACAACAGCTTCGTTTCACTTGGAGGTTGCCACCGATGATGTTACCTAGCCAGGTAATGAAACGTCTGAATATCAAACCTACAGCTCAGCGAGCAAACCTATACCCTAAACCCCCCCTCAATATCATTAGAGAGAATCTGGCAAACAGACTGGGAGCAGCCACTTGCAGGTAAGTCTACATTTGGAAAGTGGGAGTCTTTTAAAAGTCACATAGTGAGAATTCAGGGCCAGCGTGTTCATCTTAGAATGAAAGGCATGGGCAGCAAGTGCAGTAAAGCCTTGGATATTAAGGATATCGGGAGTTTGATGAAGAAAAAGAAGGAAACATATGTCAGGTGCAGTCCATGAAAACAGGGGAAGCCCTTGAAATGTATACAGAGTGTAGGGAGTTGCTTAAAAATGAAATTAGAGGGCAAAGAATGGTCATGAAATATCATTGGCAGATGAGATGAATGAAAAGCTTTTTGTAAGTATACTAAGAGTAAGAGGGGAAATAGTGAGATCTAACAGAGACTAAAGGGGTAGCCTGTGCGTGGAGTCAGATGATGTGGGTTAGGTCTTAAATGAATATATTTCATTTGTATTCACAGAGGAGAAAAACATTGTAGTCAAGGATTTCAGTTAGCATGATGAGGTTCCAGAACATGTTAAGATTAATAGGGAGAGATTTTAGATGTTTTAGAGGCCATAAAGGTGCATAAATCCCCAGGGCCTGAAGAGATGTATCCCAGGCCGCTATGGGAGGCAAGGGAAGAGATTGCTGGAGGCCTGGTGGAAATATATAATACTTTGCTGGCCGCAGGTGAACTGCCAGACCACTGAGGATAGCTATTGTGGTTTCTTTGTTCAAGAAAGGCAGCAGGGATCGGCCAGGTAATTGCAGATATCAGTGGTACAGAAATTATTGGAAAGAATTCTGAAGGACGGAATTAATCAATACTTGAAAGGCAGGGATTAGTCAAGGATAGTCAATGCAGGTTTGTTAGAGTGACATCTTTATGACTAATTTAATTGATTTTTTTGAAAAGGTCACCAAATAAATTAAGTAGAGTAGGTAGGTGATGTGGTTTACATGGACCAGAAAGGCATTTGACAATGTCCTCGATGGAAGGCGGGTCCAAAAGGCTCGAGTCCGTGGGATCCAAGGCATGTAGGCAACCTGGATCCAAACTTGACTTACAAATAGGAGCCAAGTGGGATAGTGTGGAGATGATTTTTGATTGGAAGCCTGTGATCCTTGCTGTTGTTATGTACATTGACAGCTTGGATGTGTATGGAGAAGGTATAATTACTAAGTTTGTAGATGACTTGAAAATTGGTGGCGCTGTTGATAGGTCACAGGCTACAGTCTGATACTGATCAGCTGGTAAATTGGGCAGGAAAATGGCAAATGGAATTTAATCCAGATTAGTATGATGTGATGCATTTTGGGAGGTCTAATAATGGAAGGACATAAACAGTAAATGGTAGGTCCCTAGGGAGTACTGAGGAACAAAGGGACCTTGGTGTACAAGTCTATAGGTCCATGGAGGTGTCAGCACAGGTGGACTGGATGCTGAAGAATGCATACAGGTTGCTTGCCTTCATTGGCCAAGGCATACAACATTGGAAAAAGGAAATCTTGTTATAACTTGGTAAAATATTGATTAGGCTACAAATGGAATATTGTGTGTAGTTCTGGTAACCATGCTATTGGAAGGGTGTGTTTATTCCAGAGAGGGTGCAGAGGAGATTCACCAGGATTGTTTTCCTTGGAGTAGAGGAAGCTGGCAGGGTATCTGATTGAGGTGTACAAAATTATGAGAAGTATAGACAGAGTATATAATGAGAATTTCTTCTCCATGGCAGGCATGGCTTAGACTCCAGGGCATATGTTTAAGGTAAGGAGTAAGTAGTTTAGAGGGATCTGAGAAAAAGATTTTCACCCAGAGGGTGGCACCTTCAAAACTCACAACCATTTCCGTCTAGAAGGACGAGAGAAGTAGATGCATGGAAATGCCACCACCAGCAAGATCCCCTCCAAGCCACTCACCAGCCTGACTTGGAATAAATCTCTGTTCCTTCAGTGTTGTTGGGGCAAAATCCTGGAACTCCCTCCCTAACAATATTGAGGGTCTATTTACTATTACCTTCCCGTGGGTAACTAGGAATGGGCGATAATTGTTGGCCTAGATAGTAACATCCACATCCTTTTAGTGACTTTAAAAAAATGTACTGTAGAAATTCAAGAAGATGGTTTACCACCATTTTCTCAAGGCTAATTAAGGATGGACCTTAAATGCTTCCATAGAGTCATAGAGATGTACGCCATGGATTCAGACCCTTTGGTTCAATTCATCTGTGCTCACAAGATATCCTAACCTAACCTAGTCCCATTTGCCAGCACTTGACCCATATTCCTCTAAACCCTTCCTATTCATATATCCATCATGAATGAATTTTAAAAATGCCATGACAATTGGACTTAAAAGAATATTTGTGTGCTGTGATCTCCACATGGTCTCACAAAATATAATTTATGCATATTCTATTTCTGCTTGGACTTAATTGGCTAGTTCATGTATTTGGGTCCATGATTCAAGCACCACATAAAACTTTGTAAGAATTGTTTTAATGCAACAGCACTGTTTAAAGCCAAATTGTACATCTCTTGAAGGTGCTGCGTATTTGTGCTGCAGCAGAACAATATTAGGCCTTCAGCAAAGAATGACAATAGAATGGCCTAGAGTCATTAATGCAGGAGGTGGCCTGGAGTAGAGTTTCTCTTCCCTCAGGAGATAGTGTGAAAAGTTAGCATGTTCTCTGCTCCTAAATCTTATGTTGTGATGGTCAGTAACACCAGTCTAGCATTGAGTTTGAATGCTTTTAGTAATGTTTAACAATCTTACACCAGCAATCATAGTTAGTCAATACATTCTTTCATTCCAAATCCTGCCAATTTGGCTTACTCACTGCTCCTTTCACCATATTTGCTTCACTCACTTAACAATCTATATCAAAAAGAATCAAACCTGACATTTATGCGCTTCACTCATCGTCACATACTTAGCACTTCTGCAAGTTGCCCATTCAGGTCTCACAGCTGGCACCTGCAGACAGCTATTCAACAATGGTATGCACATCACCCAAACACTTTGAAACATGCCCACTGATATACGTCAGTTCCTTTTGGAGGACAACATTGCCAATATAAATAGTTGCAGAAATAAACATAGGAGGGGTAGCTTTGGTGCGTGCTGACCTTATTGAAAGAAATTGTGCTGGAGATAATGGAGTGGCCATCACCAATGCAGTGGCCAACAGTAGTGCTGAAGTCATCAAGGATGATTGTATGGTCCTGCCTCAATCCAATGGAATGTCTGTTTTAATATAGAAGCTGCAAATGTTGTTAGCATCTTATTCATGTTTCCTTCTATACTTGAACCCTCACTCCAACACTGCTCTTTCACATTTCTGTTTGCAGATATCCAAGATATCCAGCCAATGGACCATGAGGCTAAAGGCCTAGAGGGAGAAACACTCTAACTTCAACCCCCACTCATATCGACAAGCTAAAATACTGACACTGCTCATACTTAGCAGAGTTGTGTTGGGTCAAAATCAACACAGGATGAATCACGGACACCATGGTATGACATGGGAAAATTTAGCAGCTGCTTCAGTTTTTTGGAAGATCTAATTGCACCCAGAATCCTCTGTAGAAGACTTGGATGAGGACTTTAATGGGATGATGTACAGAAAACTCCTGATCGGCATTCACACAGAAATGGTTAGTGCATTGACAATAGGTACCCAGGAGGATTACCAAAGTTAAGGATGTTGGTAAGGTTTTGGTAAACTGTTGGTAAGATTGAAATTTACAGAATACTGAGAGGCCTGGATAGAGTCAACATGGAGAATATGTTTCCACCAGCAGGAGAGACTAGAACTAGAGGGCAAAGCCTCACAGTTGAGGGATGACCCTTTAGAACTCATTACCACAGAAGGCTGTGGGGTCCAAGTCATTGAGTGTATTTAGGACAGAGATAAATAGGTTCTTGATTAGCAAGGGGGTCAAGGGTTACAGGGAGAGGGCAGGAAGTTAGGGTTAAGAAACATATCAGTCATGATTGAATGGCAGACTCGATGGGCTGAATGACCTAATTCTGCACCTCTATCTAATGGTCTTATAAGGAACATGGAGGAGTTGGCACTGACTTGACACACAGTTTTCTGAAGTCTGGAGCCCATGTTTTGCAGTGGGTAAGTGGTCACCAACTGCGTGTGAATATGTGTGGATCCAGCCATGACACAACATCATACAGCCAATATCTCAGTTTCCACTGCAACATAAGCAGAGGCTACATAATATCTCAGTGTGGCAGTGGCAGATCAGACTGATGCTATGAAATCTCCACCTGTTGCCATGCAAGTTCTGACTGCTGCCATTACTTGTTCGCACACAGTCGGAAGTCACACAACACCAGGTTATAGTCCAACAGGTTTATTTGAAATCACAAACTTTCAGAGCTCTGCTTCTTTATCAGGAACCGTTAATGTGACTTCTAACTTTGTACACCCCATGTCCTCAACATCATGGCTACTTGTTCTCAAAAGGTTTGGGAGATCTTACATCAGTGCAGCAATTTATACTGGAGATGGACACATTTGTAATTTGTTTGTTCATTGTTGTGTAAGGTTAATGGGCTCTTTATTCAAAGAGAATTAATTACATTTAATTCTCACTTGAAAGAGACAAGCAGGCACAGCTCAGATTTGTGAGGATTGCCAGTTTCCCCAAGGTGCACTTATTGTAAAAGAGATTGCTTTCTAAGTGCCACATGTCAACTCTGACCTATATCAGAACTGAAAGGGATTGCACTCTGTTCATGCCCAGCTGTGTGTGACCATAGGCAGCAAATCATTTAGGTTAATGTCTGAACTCCTCACAGCATTCGTGAAGCCTTCATTTGACTACTGTTGACATATGTAGCAAAAGAATGCAGTTAGCATGGTCATGGAAATGAATAAGCAGCATGAAGTTAGCCTGGTGCCTTTAGCTGGCTGTCTGCATTAATGTATTAAGTGGGTCAACTGTGCATTGTAATCTCTTTTCCCATTTTCAGTTTAGCCTCCTAAGTATTTCATTTGGTAGAAAGTACCGAATTATTAGCATTCCACAAAGGTATCTCACCTGATTACGATGATTTCACACCACAATCGAACAAATGCTGGAAGTGGTCCCAAAGTCTCCAGAAGATAGATATAGTGTCCACCAGATTTCTTAATGCTTGTTCCAAGTTCTGCGTAGGATAGAGCTCCTGGTGCATAGTAAATAGAAAATATATATGCAGATATCACATTCTACAACAAACTTACAATTTGTTATTGAATATAATTATTTTCCCCACATTTTTCTCTTTCAATTCCTTAAAAGTTCCACGCACATTTTATTTTCTGATATCTGAAGATGTGTTTGCCTTTTTTTGAGTCTCTAAATTCCTCAGTGGGAGGTGAAGAACAGGCTGTTCTCTGACTCTTCCCCTGATAGGAAATGCTTCCTTTTTAACTGTCTCCCTCTCCTAATAACTCTGGATCAAACTATATTGTGCATAATGAGGGGAATTGGGTGTCCCCTCACTCTACTGCACTTACCTCACTCTAAAGCAATTCAACTTAATTTATCGCAAACCTTTAAATGATGACCGCACACGAAAACAGATGTGGGAATAATAGATGTTTTTTCATGCAATGTCACCCAGTGAAAATGTATTGGTGCACTGTGCTAGACCATATGTCTTTGTATCAGTTAAAGATCTCCAGGACAAGAGCTGAATATCAGGCTCCTTCCCTTTCTGGGGAACTGGCTGACATAACTGACAATTAAGCATGCCTGTGCCTTCCTGGTTCTCAGGATATGAACCATTAAATGGTTATATTGAGAGATACTGACAGGAGGAGGTTGTTCAATCAGATCAAGATTGATATTTGACCACATTTTTTCTACTGGTCTTTAACCCATATCAAATAATATCTTTGGGTTAGAATTTAGAATTAGAATCCCTACAGAGTGGAAAAGGCCCTTCGGCCCAACAAGTCCACACCGACTCTCCGAAGAGTTACCCACCCAGACCCACCCCCCTACCCTATATTTACCCCTGACTAATTCACCTAGCCTACACATCCCTGAAGAGTATGAGCAATTTAGCATGGCCAATTCACCTAACCTGCACATCTTTGGATTGTGGGAGGAAACCGGAGCACCCAGAGGAAACCCAATAGACACGGGGTGAATGTGCAAACTCCATACAGACAGTCACCCAAGGCTGGAATAGAGCATGGATCTGATGCTGTGAGGCAGCAGTGCTAACCACTGAGCCACTGTGCCACTACTAGCAATCTCAGTTTTAAAATTAACAATTGTTAACAGCATCAATTGATGTTTGCAGTCGAACCAGCCTTTGCATATAGAAGTGTTTCCTAATTTTACTCCTGAAAGATCTGGCTCTGAGGTCTGGGTTACACCTGCTCATCCTGGGCTCCTCAATCATATAAGTTCCCTATAATAGCTGAAAAATTCAGATGAAATTATCTCTTAACCTTTTGGTAAGGGAACTCAATTTGTACTTGTGTAATGTTATCCTAAGCCAATTCTTGGTAACCAATCTCATTAATCTAAATTGCACTTTTTTCATGATCATTCCATTCATCCAAATATATGGTGCTCAGAATGGCTTACAGGTGTGGTCTAACCAGGGTTTTAGAAAGCTGAAATATGACTTATGTTCAAGTTCTCTAAATAAAAAAAATCTATCATTACACTTGCCTTTATTTTACCTTCTGTACCTGTTCATGACATTTAATAGTCTATGTACATGGATTTTCAAGTCTCAGTGGATAGTTCACTGTTTCCAGTTTTTCACAATTAAAAGGTATTCTGTCCTATCCTTCTATCCAAAGTGTTTGGCCTTAGTTTGCCCATGTTGAATTCCATTTCACCATTGCTGGCCACTTTATCTATTCATCCATTTTTATAATTTTATATTTCCAGCCAAATACAGCTGCTTGTGGAATTTTGTTATATAAAGTCAGTTATAACCTGCTCATTAACTGAGTCAGTGAGTCAGTCGCTGAACCTGGTTAATAATTTACCTTCAATTTCATAGCTTCAACTTCAGTGAACAATCTCTTATAAATACCTTCTGAAACCCCATTTAAATAAGATCCATTCCCTGTCTGTAATTTTAGTCAACTCTGAAAAAAATCAGGCAGGACTCCCTTTTCTAAATCCATGCTGGCTCTTTCTGATCAGCTGAGCAGTTTCAAAAGATTACTTACTCTACCTTTAATTATGAACTTCTGTAATTTCTTGACAATTGTTCCCATTTTTTAGGTATGGCAGTGAGAGTTCACGAGTTACTTGCTCCCAGTCTCATTAAGGCAAAGGCAGAAAATTTGCAGGTACAATTAGGGGAACTTGATGGGTACAGGAAAACACTGGTGAATGCACACATTCAGGTGCTTGGTGTGCATTGGCAAGGCTGCCAGACATCCTTTTGTCACTGAGAAGAACAACAGAGCAGTTCGGCTTCAAGGAGCATGAGTGCATTGCACATAGCTTGTCCTTTCCTTAGCCACTGCTCCATCTCTCTGTTAAATGACCAACTCAAAGGCACAGCCACCGCTACCCCGATAACTGCTGCAGCCTTTGTGCGAACAGATAACCAAATCCTCTGCCCATCGTTGTGAGAATGCAGCAACACTCCCTGTTAATTCCAGGAATTCTCCACAGTCCCTTCAAATGAAAGCTGCAGTATTTATAGAGATCTACTAAAGCAGAAATTCTTCAGAAGTCACCTTACTTGGAACCTGGATGCCTAGCCTTTACAGGAGTGCCAGCACCAGCCCATCTTGCAGCTGAATATTTTATTTTTAATGAGTCAAATGAAAATTTGTTGAATGGACTTGCATTATCTACATGTTGCAAATAGGCATATTAGTCAATGGGGTAAAAACAATGACTGCAGATGCTGGAAACCAGATTCTAGATCAGTGGTGCTGGAAGAGCACAGCAATTCAGGCAGCATCCGAAAAGCTTCGAAATCGACGTTTCGGGCAAAAGCCCTTCATCAGGAAACCTGATGAAGGGCTTTTGCCCGAAACGTCGATTTCGAAGCTTTTCGGATGCTGCCTGAATTGCTGTGCTCTTCCAGCACCACTGATCCAGAATATTAGTCAATGGGGCTGTGTGATATCATGAAAGGACACATTTGGTGATTTTCAGTACTCACAGGGGATGAGTTCCCATTTCCAGCTGGTTTGCTATGTGGGTTACATATTCAGCAGCAACTTCAAGAGGCATTAATCTCAGGAGGGGTTCTGATCTGAATCTCATGTTCCAATACTTTAAACATTTTGTTGAAACCCATTTCATAAATTGTAATTTCTATCTTCAATACATTTTAAAATATTTGAAATCTTCCTCAGATACACATCATAACACAGTGTGGTCTTCAGCTATTGTTCATGTTAGGTTTCAAATGATTTCAAAGGTTGTATGCCAGTGACAATGGAGCAAATAAACAATATTCTTGCCTATATTTAGTACTTTTGATAACCACCTCTGAATGGTTCATGGATACATGTGGAAACATTTGCTTTAAAATATTGATCTTGAAATATGAACACACAAGTGGTGAATGTGTTTGGACAATGAAGTGGATGAACACTTTAAATAAGATTTGGAAGAAATAAATTAAATATGAACAATTTGTGAAGAGCGTAACTTTAAGCCATTGGGACTGCATCACATTTGCTCTAAGTCAGTGCTATGGAACAGAGATGTCAGTCTGCTGTATCTCCACAAACATTAAGAAAAATATGCACTTACCAAACATTGAGAGTATTCCGCAAGCCAACCAGATCACCAGGGATGTACCGACATTGCCAGAATTCATCAGAACTCCTTTAGGTGAAATAAATATACCGCTGCCTATTATTGTACCAATTAAAAATGACACAGATCTCAACAAGCTAACCTTCTTTCTCAAAAACACAGCTTGCTCCTTAGACTCAGTTATAATCTTAACACTTTCTGAAGAACTTCCCATGATTTTAAAGATAAATCACTTCAGAAGGTGAGTTGGTGAAATTTGAAAAAGAAATCTTTTAACCTTCCTACTGTTAAGTATCTTCTTGAATAAAATATCTTTTCTTTGCAGAGAACAAAACCTTCGGTCCCTCCACTCTGTCAACTGAAAGAAATGGTAAACGTGAAGCTCATTTAAATCAGCTGCAGTTTGGCAAGAATTCCCAAAAAGACAAAAAAAATGGTGGAATGAAGCCAACAACTTTCCAAAAGAAAACTAAACGAATAAGAATTAATTTTTGCAATAAGGTTTGACAGCTATAGCACAGAAACTCATGTAATACACAAATAGCAAGTAAAAATTAACCAGGTGAACCTTTTACCACTTACTCAAAAGGAATGCAAAATAATAACAGAAACGTTACGCTGTCATTAATAACATTTAAGCTAGAGTGTTCCAATACTGAGACCAACTCCCAGCTTTCTTTCTTTTTCTGTTGTTCTGTGATACTCAGCTGAAACATGGACAACAGCAGTACATCACACTTGTGACTACTTAGCCATTTCTTTAAGATAACATTTGTTCTCCTTTCAAAAGTATGTTAATAAAAAGAAGTTAAAAATCACACAACACCAGGTTATAGTCCAACAGGTTTAATTGGAAGCACTAGCTTTCGGAGCTCCTTCATCAAGTGGTCTATGACCTGTGTTGTGTGATGTTTAACTTTGTACACACCAGTCCAGACCGGTATCTCCATATCATAATAAAAAAATAAGACTTGCATTCATACAGCACTTTCCATGACCTTTGTACATGCCAATGTCCTTTTGAAGTGGAGTCATAGTTGGGATGTAACCTAATGGGAAACACAGCAACTAAGTTGTGCACAGCAGATTCCTACAACCAGCAATGTGATAATGGCCAGATAATCTGTTTCTGTGATATTCATTGAGGGATAAACAGAGGACAAGGCACCAGCAATATTCCCTCTAAACTGCGTCACTGCTTCTGTTTGCAGCCACTCCAAGGTTCCATGCACCACTGATGTTATGTATTACCCCATCTTGTATTTTGAATAATTTCACTTGCAAACCTGTAGTCTTTTGCCACCACTTGGCTATTTTAGGAATATTTGACATTTCATCCCCTTTCTAGGTGACATCCTTGGTGCTGTAGAGCCTCCTGTGAAGTGCTGCTGAACTGTTTCAGTTGGAATTTATTTGGTTTCGTTCCTGCTACTTCCAGTTGCCAGTTCTGGTTGTTCATTGCAGTGGTCGGTGTAGTGGGTCTAAGTCAATGTGTTTATTGATGGATCCATGGGTGAACGCCATGCTTCTGGAAATTCTCTGGCTGTCCTCAGTTTGGCTTGTCTTCTTATTGGAGAAAGTGAGGACTGTAGATGCTGGAGATCAGAGCTGAAAATATGTTGCTGGAAAAGCGCAGCAGGTCATGCAGCATCCAAGGAGCAGGAGAATCGACGTTTCGGGCATGAGCAAGATATTTTATTCAAGAAGATACTTAACAGAAGGAAGGTTAAAAGATTTCTTTTTCAAATTTCACCAACTCACCTTCTGAAATGATTTATCTTTAAAATCATGGGAAGTTCTTCAGAAAGTGTTAAGATTATAACTGAGTCTAAGGAGCAAGCTGTGTTTTTGAGAAAGAAGGTTAGCTTGTTGAGATCTGTGTCATTTTTAATTGGTACAATAATAGGCAGCGGTATATTTATTTCACCTAAAGGAGTTCTGATGAATTCTGGCAATGTCGGTACATCCTTGGTGATCTGGTTGGCTTGCGGAATACTCTCAATGTTTGGTAAGTGCATATTTTTCTTAATGTTTGTGGAGATACAGCAGACTGACATCTCTGTTCCATAGCACTGACTTAGAGCAAATGTGATGCAGTCCCAATGGCTTAAAGTTATGCTCTTCACAAATTGTTCATATTTAATTTATTTCTTCCAAATCTTAATTAAAGTGTTCATCCACTTCATTGTCCAAACACATTCACCACTTGTGTGTTCATATTTCAAGATCAATATTTTAAAGCAAAGGTTTCCACATGTATCCATGAACCATTCAGAGGTGGTTATCAAAAGTACTAAATATAGGCAAGAATATTGTTTATTCGCTCCATTGTCACTGGCATACAACCTTTGAAATCATTTGAAACCTAACATGAACAAATGTCCTACTCAAATTTGTGGTCATTGTTGTCTGTGTGTATAGACCCTAGGGATAGCTGGTCGTGGCATTTTGTCACCAGTGGTGTTCATAATGTGGATCGCTAGTTGTCTGCCTATTTGGCCTATATAGCGTTTTGTGCAGTCTCTTGTACATCATGCTTGTTCTGCACATGTTGAGTATTGAGTCTTTTGTTCTGGTGAGTTGTACTCTGAGCGTGGCTGTCGGTTTATGTCCTGTCATAAATCTAAGTGGTTAGAGGAGTCTGGCTGTCAGTTCTGAGACTTTTTTATATAAGATAGTGTGGCTAGTGTATTAGGTCATGGCATGTACTTGTCACATTGTTCGTCTGCTGGAATCTGCACTTGAAGCTGCTTCTGCTATTATGCAACGGTGCTGTTTACCTCAATTGACAGAATCTTAGCCAGAAAGATAGCCTCCTAGACAAACAGATGGGATGACATGATGGGAAACCAATCAACAAGGACTACACACCCACACTACTGGACCTGTGCTTGACGATGCACTTCACATTCAACAGCCAGATGTATGAAAAATCTATGGGTTCACCCATCTCCAGGCTCGTAGCAGAAGCAACATCATCTGCAGATGCCTGGCCTCTAGGTTACATTGCATGTAGTCATCATTTTTGATGTTTCTGTTGATGCTACCCAATAAATAGCTGATTTGACCCTGAGTTTATGTTTCTTGATTCACATATTTTTTGGTTAGCTTCTGGAGAAGTTTCTCTTTCATCATTCAGGTCTGATTATTCTGAATCAAGCCAACAGAACATCATTATCTAGTGAGATGTCATCTGTAATAGGCCATTGCGTCTGTATTGTTGGTTATGCTTACTGTATCGTAATGGGCCATTCTTGGATCACTTACTAAGCAAGCTTCAGTAACTCTTTGTCTTTGTTGGTCCCATCTCTAAGTTAACTCAGTTTTAAGTGATGAATCTTTATACCTAAATCTTTGCTTCTGTATATCTCCTGTATTGACAACTGAAGAGAGGGCATTTACGAGAACTATTTCTCTTTCTGCTTCTCTTCTGTGTATTTCAGGGTGACATTGTAAGTTTGAGGTTTCAAGAGAAACTTCTGTAATCTTGCTGGAGGTTTACACAGGATTTTCTTGTAAATTTGTTTCAGTGGACAATGATTGCTCTTAATTATGCACTTGCCCCCAAATAGATATGTGTAAAATTCTCTTTCAATGCACACATAACTGATCTCAACTGATATTAGAGTTTTGGATGTCAACACTATAGCTCCACTATTATACCAAAGCTGCTCTGTGTTCTTTGTGAAGCAAAGTAATAGATTCAATTCTTTGCAAAGTAATAGGTTCAAATCTTTCATAATAATAACAAACTTGTCTCCTTCCATGAGACTTGTCTTAAGATTGTTGAATCTTCTTTTGTATGACTCTGATCACTCATCATCTTCTGCATTAGCCAGCTGTCAAAGTTTTGCAGTCTGTCTGGCCAAATTGGAAGTGTAGTGGACAGTGAAGAGGGTTACCTCAGATTACAACAGGATCTGGACCAGATGGGCTAATGGGCTGAGAAGTGACAGATGGAATTTAATTCAGATAAATGCGAAGTGCTGCATTTTGGGAAAGCAAATCTTAGCAGGGTTTATACACTTAATGGCAAGGTCCTAGGGAGTGTTGCTGAACAAAGAGACCTTGGAGTGCAGGTTCATAGCTCCTTGAAAGTGGAGTTGCAGGTAGATAGGATAGTGAAGAAGGCGTTTGGTATGCTTTCCTTTATTGGTCAGAGTATTGAGTACAGGGGTTGGGAGGTCACGTTGCAGCTGTACAGGACATTGGTTAGGCCACTGTTGGAATATTGCGTGCAATTCTGGTCTCCTTCCTATTGAAAAGATGTTGTGAAACTTGAAAGGGTTCAGAAAAGATTTACAAGGATGTTGCCAGGGTTGGAGGGTCTGAGCTACAGGGAGAGGCTGAACAGTCTGGGGCTGTTTTCCCTGGAGCATCGGAGGCTGAGGGGTGACCTTATAGAGATTTACAAAATTATGAGGGGCATGGATAGGATAAATAGACAAAATCTTTTCCCTGTGGTCGGGGAGTCCAGAACTAGAGGGCATAGGTTTAGGATGAGAGGGGAAAGATATAAAAGAGACCTGAGGGGCAACTTTTTCACGCAGAGGGTGGTACGTGTATGGGAATGAGCTGCCAGAGGATGTGGTGGAGGCTGGTACAATTGCAACATTTAAGAGGCATTTGGATGGGTATATGAATAGGAAGGGTTTGGAGGGATATGGGCCGGGTGCTGGCAGATGGGACTAGATTGGGTTGGGATATCTGGTCGGCATGGACGGATTGGACCGAAGGGTCTGTTTCCATGTTGTACATCTCTATGACTCTATGACTCTATTGGGGTATGAAGGAACTTGTACTGGATAAAACTATCAAAACTTCTCAACTATGTTGCAACTATGTAGAGTAATGAACTGATTCCTTTCCTAGTCCAACCCCTCCACAGACTATAGCAAAGTTTGAAATTAACAAGGATGATGATATTGCCAATTAAACAGGTACCATAGAGTCACAGAGACATACAACATGCATATCAAGACAAATTCAATGATTTTCTAGCAACCTTGATATTTTGGTGTATCAGTATAGCAGAGAATGTATTAATTTTATTTTACAACTTGAAGGAAAATTGGAACTGTGTGTGAAATAACTCCACATGGGCCGGTATCCTGTTACCAAGTCACCCTTTATTTACGCATGGAGAGTCCTTGACACTGTTCCAGGTCCCTCAGAGTCAGCTCTGAGTGTCAGAATGTCCAACACTTCTCTTTTTATCTGTCACCCCAGGCTCCTATAATTGGACCAGATCAACAGCCCATTCAGGGAACTCATATTCTATGCGATCTACTTGGCTGACCTTGTTACAATCACAATAGTGCACTGTTCACTTACTGGCCTCACAGAGCATGTAATGTTTGAAAAAGCTGGATTGGCTACTTTTGTGAGCCGTGCTTGCACCAGGTGTCTTTGGTTTAAAAACATCTGCCCTTCAACATCTTTCTAAGTTAAGTTGCAGTTTTTTTAATATAGAATGAAGAGGGCCCTTGCACTCAAATATCCAGAAATTCTGCAAGCCAAGGCCAGTCTCACTCTCTGTCTCTCTCTTCCTCTGAGCGCTTAAAGACTGTGAAAAGGAGAACTTCTAAGTGAAGTGAAAACCTAGTTCCAACTGACCAGCAACCAAACTTAGGAGTTTGTACAGTTGGCAACAATGTGATATCATTGCCAAAAATGTAAAGAACTGTCAGCCCACCCTATTCTGGATTAGTGGTGCTGGAAACCAGATTCTGGATTAGTGGTGCTGGAAGAGCACAGCAGTTCAGGCAACATCCAAGGAGCTTCGAAATCGACGTTTCAGGCAAAAGCCCTTCATCAGGAATAAAGGCAGTGAGCCTGGTTCGTGGAGAGATAAGCTAGAGGAGGGTGGGGGTGGGGAGAAAGTAGCATAGAGTACAATGGGTGAGTGGGGGAGGGGATGAAGGGTGATAGGTCAGGGAAGAGAGGGTGGAGTGGATAGGTGGAAAAGGAGATAGGCAGGTAGGACAAGTCCAGACAAGTCATGGGGACAGTGCGGAGCTGGAAGTGTGGAATTAGGGTGAGGTGGGGGAAGGGGAAATGAGGAAACTGTTGAAGTCCACATTGATGCCCTGGGGTTGAAGTGTTCCAAGGCGGAAGATGAGGCATTCTTCCTCCAGGCGCCTGGTGGTGAGGGAGCGGCGGTGAAGGAGGCCCAGGACCTCCATGTCCTCGGCAGAGTGGGAGGGGGAGTTGAAATGTTGGGCCACGGGGCGGTGTGGTTGATTAGTGCAGGTGTCCCGGAGATGTTCCCTAAAGCACTCTGCTAGGAGGGGTCCAGTCTCCCCAACATAGAGGAGACCGCATCAGGACCAACGGACACAATAAATGATATTAGTGGATGTGCAAGTAAAACTTTGATAGATGTGGAAGGCTCCTTTAGGGCCTTGGATAGAGGTGAGGGAGGAGGTGTGGGCGCAGGTTTTACAGTTCCTGTGGTGGCAGGGGAAAGTGCCAGGATGGGAGAGTGGGTTGTAGGGGGGGCGTGGACCTGACCAGGTAGTCACAGAGGGAACAGTCTTTGCGGAAGGCGGAAAGGGGTGGGGATGGAAATATATCCCTGGTGGTGGGGTCTTTTTGGAGGTGGCGGAAATGTCGACGGATGATTTGGTTTATGTGAAGGTTGATAGGGTGGAAGGTGAGCACCAGGGGTGTTCTGTCCTTGTTACGGTTGGAGGGGTGGGGTCTGAGGGCGGAGGTGTGGGATGTGGACGAGATGCGTTGGAGGGCATCTTTAACCACGTGGGAAGGGAAATTGCGGTCTCTAAAGAAGGAGGCCATCTGGTGTGTTCTGTGGTGGAACTGGTCCTCCTGGGAGCAGATACGGCGGAGGCGGAGGAATTGGGAATACGGGATGGCATTTTTGCAAGAGGTAGGGTGGGAAGAGGTGTAATCCAGGTAGCTGTGGGAGTCGGTGGGTTTGTAAAAAGTGTCAGTGTCAAGTCGGTCGTCACTAATGGAGATGGAGAGGTCCAGGAAGGGGAGGGAGGTGTCAGAGATGGTCCAGGTAAATTTAAAGTCAGGGTGGAATGTGTTGGTGAAGTTGATGAATTGCTCAACCTCCTCGCGGGAGCACGAGGTGGCGCCAATGCAGTCATCAATGTAGCGGAGGAAGAGGTGGGGAGTGGTGCCAGTGTAATTACGGAAGATCAACTGCTCTACGTAGCCAACAAAGAGACAGGCATAGCTGGGACCCAGACATGTGCCCATGGCTACCCCTTTGGTCTGGAGGAAGTGGGAGGATTCAAAGGAGAAATTGTTAAGGGTGAGGACCAGTTCGGCCAAACGAATGAGAGTGTCGGTGGAAGGGTACTGTTGGTGACGTCTGGAGAGGACAAAACGGAGGGCTTGGAGGCCCTGGTCATGGTGGATGGAGATGTAGAGGGATTGGATATCCATGGTGAAGATGAGGCGTTGGGGGCCGGGGAAACTGAAGTCTTGAAGGAGGTGGAGGGCGTGGGTGGTGTCTCGAATATATGTGGGGAGTTCCTGGACTAGTGGGGATAGGACAGTGTTGAGGTAGGTAGAGATGAGTTCAGTGGGGCAGGAGCATGCTGAGACAATGGGTCGGCCAGGGTGGTCAGGCTTGTGGATCTTGGGAAGGAGGTAGAACCGGGCAGTGTGGGGTTCCCGGACTATTAGGTTGGAAGCTGTGGGTGGGAGATCTCCTGAGGTGATGAGGTTCTGTATGGTCTGGGAGATGATGGTTTGGTGATGGGGGGGTGGGGTTATGGTCGAGGGGACAGTAGGAAGAGGTGTCCTCGAGTTGGCATTTAGAGTCCACCCTATTAGTTTGGACTCTTGATATACAGAATTTATTCATTTTATGTTTTCTACACTTGACACTTGCGCAGAACTGTCCGCATTGTCTGGGTTAATTGTAAATTAATGCGTGTGAATTTGGATTTAAAGTGATATGGCTTAAAATTGCATATTGACAGCAAATAATTCATTCTGCGACTGTTAAATAGGTTTGTTACCAAAAGTACATTCTGGTTTTTTTTGTTTATTGAGGAAACCTGGCATGAGTTATCTTTTACTTAGATAGTGGTCAAAATCAGACAATTTAACCAACAAGTAACTGTATTGTCTGTGCAGATTACATTGTGGTGACTAATAGAAATGATTTCCATTGCATTCTTTCCAAAGGGATGCTGACAAGAGGTTTAGGGCTCGTCTGAGATCTCTCAGTACAGATAATTTGAGATTGGATGTGGGGTAAGATTAGTTGATTAGTTGATACCATGACAAAATGACAGTTAGCAGATTTTGTATGCTGTTAAAAAAATGACAACGGAATAACTAAAACTATCCTGCAAAGGGAGGAATATGCATTGTTTTGCATTTATTAGAAGAGATATCCCTGACTAGTTTACAAGATTTAACTCAGGCTAAGGTTGTAGAATTGATGAAGGAGCTAATGGTGGAATTTCTTGCAAGATCTAGCATGTAAAAATATTTAAAATATTAATATTAAATGATTGTCAAAATGCAACAAAGACCAGTTAATCCAAGCCATATGTCATCAGTTGTTGCTTTAAGTTCCAAATAAAGCAGCTTGAACACAAAGGGAGAGATGAAGAAGGAAAAAGACATTGAAATTAAAAAGGATAGAATTGGAGATGAAACAACTTGAACTTGAGGAAAAAGAGAGGTGAAGAATATTTAAGAGGCTGAAACTAGATAATCAGAACAGAGAAAAGGATAAAGAGAGGGAACAAAAACAGAAATTGCTGGAAAAGCTCAACAGTTCTTGAAGCAGCTGTGGAGAGAAAGGAGAGTTAACATTTTGGGTCCAGTGACACTTTCTCAGAACTGCTAGGAAAAGGTTGGTATTTATGCACTCAACAGGGTTGGTGATGGAGAGGAGTAATAGATGGAGATAAGAAGTGGAATCCAAAGAGAGGGAAAACAGTTGGACAGATGAAGGAGTGGATAAAGGTCAGCCTGGGAAAATGAATAGCTGCTACTGGGGACAATATGTGTGGTAATAGCCTATGTGATAACAAGGCCTGGTGTGTGGGGTTAGGCAAAAGACATGAGGAAAGCTGCTCAAGACCTAAAATTGTTGAACTTGATATTAAGCCCAGAAGGCTGCAGAGCTACCCCCCAAAAATAAGGTGTTGTTCTGTCACCTTGAGATGAACTTTGTTGGAGCATCGCGGCAAGGCTGAGATGGAAAGGTTGGCCAAAGAACATGATGTATGTTGAAGTGGCAGGCAATAGGAAGCTCAAGGTTTTTTTTTGTTGTCAGAATGTAGACATTCTGCAAAGTGGTCACCCAGTGTATGTTTCGTATCCCCAGTGTAGAGGATATCATGTTGTGAGCAGCAAATGCAGTAGACTAGATTGAATGAAGTGCAGGTAGAGGATTGCTTCACCTGGCAGGTGTGTTTGGGGCCTTGGATAGTGAGGTGAGAGGAAGTAAATGGGCAGGTGTTACACCTTGTGCAATTGCAGGAGAAGGTTACATGGGGCTGTGGGAAAGTGTTGGGATGGAAAGAGGGAATTGATTCTAAGAATATTGGCTTAGGAGGATGGAAATTTAAAAAGAAACCTCTAATGCAGAAGAGAGTTATGATGACAAAAACCCTAGCCATAATCTAAAATGCAGTAAGGAATGTTTACATTTGTACAGGCCCTATCAAAGTTTGAGGAGAAGGATGTGTAGTCATTCTTTATATAACTTGAAAATGTAGCAAATCAAATTAAATGGCTTAAAAAGAATTGCATATTACTTATGCAGAGCAAATTGGCATGTAGTGTCCTTAAGATTTGTGATTCATAATCAATTTATGATGCTGTAAAAGGAACTAGTCTTGGTTTCATCACTGTGATGTGATTCTCAAAATCTTTAATGCATCCAACCATATTTTTTGTTTGCTCACGGGACATGGGTGAGGCCAGCAATTATTGCCTATTTCTAACTACCCTGAAGAAGATGGAGTGAGCTGACTCCCTGAACCTCTGCAGTCCATGTGGTTAGGGATACCCACAATTCTGTTGAGAAAGAGTCAGAATGAAGTTCTACCTAATCATAACACCCTTGGAGTATTTGTGCCACAATTTCCACATGTGATCAGAGGGTGCTTTTCAATGAATGTGCTACTTCTAATCCTCAGTGATGCCTCCTTCACCTCATGGTTTACTGACAAAAGTTGCACTTTTCACAACTGGTCAATGTCACGTTCACAGCACCAACTGTTTCAGTGACATAGAACATCGATATAGTGAACATCTTTCCTTACTGTGTCCTTCATAGGTTGTTGAACAGTCAACTCTCAGTTCCACCATACACCATAAAGATGCCAATACTTGGTTTTGGAGCATCTTTCCTTCAGTTAACATTTTCTTTCTAATTTCCAGGAAAGAAGTTCTGATGTACCTTGAGTTTGATGATATTACTCTGTGCTCCAAAATAAACCTTCAGCTTCTCAAAGCAGCTGTGACTTATTTCTCTCTCTTTTACCAATCTGAAGGATTGCATAAATTTCTTTCATTTGGAAACTGTTACATCCAGCCATCTCCTACTGGTTTGTGGCTCCTATGCCCATTCTGTGCTGGAAACTCAGTATTCTCTTCAAGGGTATGGATGTGTTTGTTCTTTTTACTTTTTATTTGCCATGTCTTCGATAACATATTTGTTATCTTGTTTCATTGTTCTGCACATCTATTTCACAAACTCTGCACTTTGAACTTTTTGTAGCATGTTTCCTTTTGTCTGTGAACTTAAGTTCTTGCCCACAGCTCTTGAATGTCTCGCTCTGTGCAATGGATATTCTTTTGTTTCAATGCATTAATCTTGCTACCTTTCTGAAGACATAACAGAAAGCTAATCATTTGGTGGCCAACATCTTCACTTGTCCATTTGTAGCTATATGTGCTCTGGCATTGTCTTCATTCTCTGATGTTGTGAGATTGTCTCTTCAATACTTTTGTACCTTGTGATGTGCAGAGCCCCAGTTGAACAAACCTAGCAGCTTTACATCAAAAAAGAAATAGGTTAAATACATTTTACAAATTTTTGTGTTGTGAAGGGGTTTCTGTGAATCTTTTAAAACATGGAAAAGGTGTATCAGAAGCAAAAATTATAGAGAACCTCTGTAGGAAAACACAACAATGCCTATAATTGGCGAACTTAGGTCTCTGCTCTGTGCACTTATTTATGAAGTATTAAGTTCTTGAAAAATAGCACCAACTAACGGCGAGGAGAGTAATAACAGCTTGCCATACTTGTTTACTCAAAACTAAGGTTAGCTCAGAGATGACAGCAGTTTGTAGGTGGTGATAGATCTTACAAGAAAGCTGTACAAGTTAATTAAGGAGAACAAAGATGGTGCATTCCAATCTAAGAAACTGTAAGGTGGGGTGAAAGGAAGTGGAAAAACAGAAGGATTGCTTGTCAGTACAGCTACAATAGTTCAGAAGGCTGCACCACAGCTAAAGGTCAGATGCAGTTTACAGTGTTCAAAGAACACACACAGAGAGAATGCCAGTTAAAAATCTGTAAAGCTCTGGAGAAAAAGTGTCAATGTTTTTAAAATTAAACAGTAGAATGTCCACTTACTCAAAGAGTAGTAAAAGAAGAGATGTTATCTAAAGCCAAGTCTGAAATCTGCGTGCAAGTACTGAAATATTTTTACAGTAATATAGTTGACATTTAAAAAAGTTTGTTTATGCTGCTACAATTTTCCAGAATCAAGCACTGTTTTCTTTTCTGTCTGTATACATTATAAATACCTCTAAGATAAATGTGACAGCAGTGATAGTGAGAAGGGTGTGGAGTAGTACAGAGTTTGGCAATATTAAGAGCCATTTTTAAGATACCACATTTTAAATAAATTTAAGAGCTATATTGCTGTTGATCAAATGCCAATAATAATGAATAAGACAGGGACGGATGTGAATTTCTTTTCAACTTCATGAATCAAGATGAAACATTTGAACATAAAGTATTTATTAGGGATTAATTCTGAAATAGAATGATATAACATGCTGATTCAACATGCTTTTTTCAACAGAGCACCAAATCCTTGGGCTTACCTGAGAACACCACATACTTTATTTACTGCCATCTCTGCCTGTCCTGCCACTTTCAATGATCTATTACATACGTACATATGCACCCAGATCCCTGCACCGTCCTTCCTCACCCAAATACCAAGATCCAGATCACTAATATATATCAGGAAAAGGAGTGGCCCTAATACCGATCCCTGGAAAACTCTGCTACAAACCATATTTCTGCCCTACCGATTTTGAATCCTTCTAGTCCCTGAGTTCCCTCCTCTGTTATAATAACCTGTGTGGCATCTCTCTCTTAGGTAAAGACAGATGCAAAGTATTCATTTAACACAGCAGGTCCAGCAGCATATGTGGAGAGAAATCAGTGTTAACATTTGGGTTGAGTGACCCTTCCTCAGAACTGCTGATATCTAGAAAAATGTTAGTTGATATGCAGACGATAGGGTGTGGGGAGGGAATAAGGAGTAAATGATAGGTGGGGATAGAGCCCAAAGAGAGAGAAAAACCGTTGGACAGACAAAGGAGTTGATAACAATCTGACAAGGAGGGTGAATAGCTGTTAATGGGGGAACTGTTGGTGGCTAACAATGGATGGGTGTAATAGCAGGCTATGTGATAACAAGCCCTGATATGTGGGTTTTGCTGTAAAGACATGGGAAAGCTCAAGCCCTAAAGTTATTGAACTCACTTCTGAGGGTCCAGATGGCTCCAGGGTTCCTATTCGGAAAATGAGATGTTGTTCTTCAGCTTGTGCTGACATTCACTGAAACCCTGCAGCAAGCCTGAGACAGAGATGTTGGCCAGGGAACAGGTGGTGTGTTAAAATGGCAGGCAACTGGAAGCTCAGGGTCTTTTTTTGCGGCCAGAGTGTTGATGTTCTGCAAAGTGCTCACCCAGTCTACGCTTCGTTTGCCTAATGTAGGGGAGATCACATTGTGAGCAGAGAATGCAGTAGACTAGATCGTGTGTAGAACAAGTAAACTGTTGCTTCACCTGGAAGTTGTGTTTGGGCCCTTGGATACTGAGGAGGGAGGAAGTAAATGGACAAGTGTTGCACACCTTCTGCAATTACAGTGGAAAGTCCTGTGGGGCTGTGGTGGGCGGTTGGGAGTGAAGGAAGAATGGAGCAGGGTGTAATGGAAAAATGGTCCCTGCAGAAGGCGGACAAGGGAGGGGAGGGGAGTATGTGTCTGGTGGTGACATCTCGCTGGAAGTGGTGGAAATGGCAGCTAATGAGCCCGGAATGTTGGTGCTGGAGGGATGGTAGGTAAGGACAAGGGAAACCCTATTGCTGTTGTGGGAGGGAAGAGAGTGGGTGAGGGCGGATGTGCAGGAGATGGGTTGGATGCAGCTGAAGCCCCTGTCAACAGAAGTACTGGGAAAACCTCACTTGAGAAGGAAGGTGAACAATTCAGATGCTCCCTTGTTGGAGTTGGCACCTTTGGAACAGATGCAACAGAGATGGAGGAATTGGGAGAATAGGGTGGGATCTTCACAGGAAGCAGGGTGTGAGAATCTATTATTTAGGTAATTGTGGGAGTCAGTGGGTTTGTAGTGGATATTGGGGAAAGGTTGGCCGTTCTTTTGTGTGTCCAACTTCGTTTCTCTCTTTGGGCTCTATCCCCACCTATCTAGGTATTCATCCTTTTTTAATCCTGAATCAGCTATACTCCTTTTTTTAAACCACTCTTTTAATACTTTAATTGCAGTAGAGGACTTAGAGATGTCTGTTTGTGTTGAGTGCCAATCCTTGCTCATAATTCCTATGTGCTTTCCTTCTTTGCTTTTTCACTTCTCCTCTGAATTGATATTCCTCAGTTCTCAATTTTACTTTCTACTTGACACTTGTCATAAGCGCACTTTTTCTTCTTCAACTTAATTTCTATCTTCTTTATCATTCAGGAAGCTCGGGGTCTGTGTAGTATTACCTTTCCCATTTGAAGAATGGCCTAATTGTAACTGAATCACCTCTTTGAAGCAACACCATTGTTCATTAACTCATTTTCCTTCTAACCTTCCATTCTAATCAATCCTAAGAACTTTCTGAAGATTGAACTTTAAGCTGATAATCAGCATAATCATCTGTGCATTTATGGATATATGTGTTCTCATATTATTTACAATCTGTGATATTGTGAGCTTGTCCCTTCTAAATAAATCTTCTTATATTTTGCAAAGTGTAGAACTCCAAATGAGTGAATCTAGTATCTATATTTTCATTAAAATGCATTAAACATTTTTCAAAGAAGAAAGTTGTGTTGTGTAAATTTGGTGAACTTTTTGAAACATGAAAAGTGTATGTCCGAAGCAAAACTGTAAATTTTTGGCCAAGATAATACCCCCACGCCCATATTTTCAGAATTGAGGCTTCTCTCTCTCCTCTTACTTATCAAGCAGTAAGTTATAGAAAATAGCACCAACTATTGGTTAGGAGAGTAAACTATTTAAGCAGCCTGCCAGACTTCTTTCACACTCTTCAGTTTGCTCGGAGCTGAGAGCAGCTGGTAGATCGTGGTAAAGCACACTCCTACAAGGAAATCGAACAAGTCAATTGAGAACAGAAGATGGTGCATTCCAATCTAAGGGACTGCAAGGTAAATTGAAGAGAAAGCTACAAACTGCTTGGAAAGAAGGCTACAATAGTTTAGAAGGCCGCACCATATTTTAGGGTCAGATGTGTTTTACAACATTCAGTGAACACAGGAAACGCCTGTTAAAAATCTGAGTTTTGGACGGAAAAGTGTTGACGTCTTCTGAATAAGCAGCGGAACGTTCACAAAGAGAATAGCAGTAAAGGAGCTATTTGAAGCCAAATCTGAAATCTGCATGTAGTACTGTAACTTAAATACCTTTGCCGGGACATAGTCAACCATTTAAATGTGTTCTGTTTATGTTGCTGGCGATTTGCCATAGTCAAACATTATTTTCTTATCTGTCTAAGATAATTGTAACAGCGGGAAAGGATGCGGCACAGCACAGAGTTTGGCAATATCAATATTAAGCTTTTTTAAAAAAAAGATATTGCATTTTTGTTAAATTTAAGAGCCACAATGCTGTTGGTCAAATGCTAATAATAATGAATAACAAAGTGGGGGCAAAGTTATGAATTTGTGTTCAAATTTATGAATCAAGAGGAATATTTGGCATAAAGTATTTCTTAGTGAATAATTCTACAATGGAATGATATAACATAGTGATACAGCATTTGTGTTTTTGTTTCAAAAGAGTCCCAAATCACTTGTCTTACATTTAAGTTGTCAATGAAAACTGAGAAAATATTGTCTCCCTCTGTTCTTTTTTGTGTTGTGACACAAAATATTTTTTGTTCTGTTCAATCACCCAGTGATCTTTCTATGTTATGATCTGTCTGTACTGCATGAGAAACAGAACTTTCGCTCTGCTTAGGTACACATAATAAATCAAATCAATGAGCACTTGGATCTGATTGCTCTAAGTCAGGAGCTGCACTTGAATCCTTCATGAATTGCATGCAGCTTCAAAGCTGTAGATTGCTGACCTCTGATCTGGAAAGAAAATGGTTTCAGTAGTTTTGATCTGCTGAAAGATCTCATTGTCAGAAAAGTAGCTTGAGATAGTGGCTTATGATGATCAAAGTCAAAGCAGGTTGATTTGTAATCAGTGTATACGTAAAAGCTGAACTAAGGTTTTGGGACAATATTTCACCTGTTTTACTTTTCTTGCTTTATGAGCCTTTTACATGGGAGCTCTGAATATCATTTGTAAAGAATAGTGGAGAAGTGGTCGTGGAAAGTTTCTAGTCAAGTTAAACAAATCGAATGTGTTATGGTGGATCATTCCATTGAAATAAATTATTTTAGATAGGATATCAAAATGGTTAACATTTTCCCCATTTACAATTCAGACCAGTAAATTCACTCTCAGACATTGTTCAGTTCAAAACTTCTTCCCTGTTGTTCTGGCTCTGATAATGTATTTACTGTCTTGGTTCATTATTCTGCATGTCTTTTGCACAAGCTCTGTAGTTTGTATGATTTGCAGGACATTTCCTTCTCTCTATGAACTCGTTGCCCACAGCTCTTAAAATGTTGTAACTGAAACTGTCCAGAATATTCCAGCTGAGATCTAACAAATGTCATATACAGTTTCAACATCCTCCCCTTGTTTTTCTACTCCACACTCATTTTAATAAAACAATAAATACTGTGTGTTTACTTGCTACTTTCTCTACCTGTCCTGCTACTTTCAGTGATCTGTGCAAATACACTTCAGTCCTTCTGCTCCTACAATTCCCCCTGCATACCAAGACCCAGATCACTAATATAGAAAAATCACACAACACCAGGTTATAGTCCAACAGGTTTATTTGGAAGTACTAGCTTTCGGAGCACTGGTCTTTCATCAGGTAGTTGTGGAGAATAAGATTGGAAGACGCAGAATTTATAGGAAAAGCTTCCAGTGTGATGTAACTGAAATTATATATTGAAAAAGACCTGAATTGTTTGTTAAGTCTCTCATCTTTTAGGATGACCATGTCAATATCAGTTCTTTCAAATGTAAATCACAATTTTTAAAAAAAAAAGTTACATTTCCAAGTGAACTTTAACAATTGGTGTCATGTCAGCCCAGATAATGTATTGAAGGGCTAAGCTCCCTGTGAGGCTGTCTGTGCCACAATGATCAGACTGATTCTAATCTAAAAAATGGATTTACAGAATCTTACATGGATTCATGCAGTTTTTGAGCAAAGTAAAATGTAATTCTGCCAGTACAAATTCACCCCACAAACTTATATGTATATGTGTGTGTGTGTGTGTGTGGGCGCAGGGGGGTTATGAATGTCTGTGAGAAAGTGTGTATGTGAGTGTAAAGGGGTATAAGTCTGTGAGAGGGCGTGTGTGGGAGTGTCTGTATGTGTCCGTCTGTCTGTGTGTGTGTATAGTGCAACAGGGTCACCTGTGGTGTGACATGAATCCAATGTCCAGGTTGAGGCCATCCTCATGGGTACCGACCTTGGTTATCAGCCACACACACACACACTCTCCTACAGACACACACACTCACACAGACCCTCTCTCATATGCTGTCAAAAGCACACTTTTTCTTCTTCACCTTAATATCTATCTTCTTTATCATTCAGGAAACTCTGGATCTGTTTGATATTACATTTCCCATTTGAGTAAATATGGTGTGACTGTACCCAGATCACCTCTTTGAAGATACCCCATGGCTCATTAACTCATTTTCCTGTTAACCTTCCATTCCGGTCAATTCTAAGGACTTTCTGAAGATTGAACTTTAAGCTGGATGGTCAGCATTGTCATCTGCCCATTTATGGATATATGTTTTCTCATATTGTCTATAGTCTGTGATATTCTGAGCTTGTCCCTTCTAAAATAATTCTTCTTATACTTTGCAATGTGTAGAACCCCCAAATAAGTGAATCAAGCATCATTCTTTTCATCAAAAATGCAATCTATTAATTTTTAAAAAAATAGTTGTGTTGTGTCGGGGGTGGCCTGTGAACTTTTTGTAACATGGGACATCTCAGAAGCAAAAACTATAGAGAACCGCTGGCCATGAGAAGGTAACCACGCCCATAGTTTCAGTATTTAGGTCTCTGCTCTGTGTTCTTATTTATCATGCACTAAGTTCCTGAAAAATAACACCAACTAATGATGGGAAGAGTAATCTTATTTACAAAGCTAAAAATCACACAGCACCAGGTTTATTTGGAAGTACAAGTTTTCAGAGTGCTTTCTCCTTCGTCTGGTAGCTAGTGGGGCAGGATCATAGGACACAGAATTTATAGTAAAAGATCAAAGTGTCATACAACTGATGCGAAATATTGAACAAATCTAGATCGCTGTTAGGTTTTTAATGACTTAGAATGGGGATACAGGCTTTGAGTAACTAACATGCAAATCCCAGACATTCTTTCAAATCACAGTCCCGAGATAAATTTATTTAAATTCAGTTTGGGACTGGGGCATCACTGGCTGGTCAGCATTGATAGCCCATCCCTATTTGCCCTTGAGAAGGTGCAAATAGGGATGGGCTATCCAAAGTGCCTGCTGCCCTAGTCCTTTTAGGTGGAACTGGTTGTGGGTTTGGAAGGTGCTGTCTAAGGATCTTTGGTGAATTTCTGCAGTGCATCTTGTAGATCGTACATACTGCTGCTACTGAACGCTGGTGGTGGAGCGATTGAATGTTTGTAGATGTGGTGCCAACCAAGTGAGTTGCTTTGTCCTGGATGGTGTCAAGCTTCTTGAGTGTTGTTGGAGCTGCACCCATCTGGGCAAATGGGGTGTATTCCATCACACTCCTGACTTGTACCTTGTCCATGGTGGATAGATTTTGGGGTGTCAGGAGGTAGGTTACTTGCCGCAGCATCCCTGGTCTCTGACCTGCTGTTGTAGCCACTATGTCTATGTGGTGAGTCCAGTTGAGTTTCTGGTCAATGGCAACCCCAAGGATGTTGACAGTGGGGAATTCAGTGATGGTAATACTGTTGAATGTCATGGGGTGGTAGCTAGATTGTCTCTTATTGGTGATGGTCATTATCTGGCATTTGTGTGGCGCAGATGTTTCTTGCCACTTATCAGCCCAAGCCTGGATATTGTCCATATCTTGTTGCATTTGAGCATGGACTGTTTCAGTATCTGAGGAGTCGCAAATGGTGCTGAACACTGAAGCATCAGTGAACATACCCACTTCTGACCTTATGACAGAGAGAAGATCATTGATGAAGCAGCTGATGATTGTTTGGCCTAGGACACTACCCTGAGGGACTCCTGCAGAGATAGCCTAGAGCTGAGATGACTGACCCTCCACAACCACAACTATCTTCCTTTGTGCCAGGTATGACTCTAACCAGTGGAGTGTTTGCCCCGATACTCATTGATTCCAGTATTGTCAGGGCTCCTTGATGCCATACTCGGTTAAATGCGGCCTTGATGTCAAGGGCTGTCACTTTCACTTCACCTCTGGAATTCAGCTGTTTTGACCATGTTTGAACCAAGGCTGTAATGAGATCAGGAGCTGAGTGACCCTGGGCATCACTGAGCAGGTTGTTCCCTGAGCAGGTGCTGCTTGATAGCCCTGTTGATGACTCCTTCCATCACTTTACTGATGACAGAGAGTAGACTGATTGGGAGGTAATAGGCCGGATTGGATTTAGAATGTGGAACATGGAACATTACAGCACAATACAGGTCTTTCGGTCTTCGATGTTGCACTGACCTGTGGAGCCAATCTGAAATCTATCTATCCTAAACTATTCCATTTTCATCCATATGTTTATTCAATGACCAATTAAATGCTCTTAAAGTTGGATTTTTCTTACTACAGTTGCAGGCAGGATATTGCACATCCCTACTCATCTCTGAGTAAAGAAATCACCTCTGACATCTGTTCTATATCGATCACCCCTCAATTTAAAGCTATGTCCCCTCATGCTAGCCATCACCATTTGAGGAAAAAGGCTCTGAATGTCCACTGTATCTAACCCTCTAATTATTTTATATGTGTCAATTAATTCACCTCTCAACCTTCTCTCTAATGAAAACAGCCACAAGTCCCTCAACCTTTCCTCCATACGAGGCAACATCCTAGTAAATCACCTCTGAACCCTTTCCAAAGCTTCCACATCCTTCCAAAATGCAGTGACCAGCACTGTATGCAATACTCCGAGTGCGGCTGCACCAGAGTTTTGTACAGTTGCAGCATGACCTCGTGGCTCTGAAACTTAAGCCCTCTACTATTAAAAGCTAACACACCATATGCCTTCCTAACAACCCTATCAACCTGGATGGCAACTTCCAGAGATTTGTCCTGCTTTTTGTGTACAGGACATACCTAGGCAATTTTCCACATTGTCGGTTAGATGCCAGTGTTATAACTGCACTGGATGAGCTTGGTCAGGAGAGTGGCAAGCTCAGGAGCACACATCTTCAGTACTATTGCCGGAATGCTATCAGGGCCCATTGCCTTTGCAGTATCCAGTACCTCCAGCTGTTTCTTGATATCACGTGGAGTGAATCGAATTGGCTGGAGACTGGTATCTGTGATACTGGGGACCACTGGGGGAGCCGGAGAAGGATCATCCACTTGGCACTTCTGACTGAAGATTGTTGTGAATACATCAGCCTTATCTTTTGCACTGATGTGCTGGGCTCCTCCATCATTGAGGATGGGAATATTTGTGGAGCCTCCTCCTCCAGTGAGTTATTTAATTGTCCACTACCATTCACAACTGAATGTGGAAGACCTTTTGCCCGAAACATCGATTTCGAAGCTCCTTGGATGCTGCCTGAACTGCTGTGCTCTTCCAGCACCACTGATCCAGAATGTGGAAGACTGCAGAGCTGAGATCTGATCCATTGATTGTGGGATTGCTTAGCTCTGTCTATCACTTGCTGTTTGGCACGCAAGCAGTCCTGTTTGGTGGCTTCACCAGGCTGACACCTCATTTTTAGGTATGTCTCATGCTGCTCCTGGCATGCCCTCCTGCACTCTCCATTGAACCAGGGTTGACCCCCTGGCTTGATAGTAATTGTTGAGTGGGGGATATGCCAAGCTACAAGGTTGTAGATTATGCTGGAGTGCTGCTATTGATGGTTCACACAGCCTCTTGGATGCCCAGTCTTGAGCTGCTAGATAGGTTCAAAGTCTGTCCCATTTAGCACGGTGATAGTGCCATACAACACGATGGAAGTTATTCTCAATGTGAAGGCAGGACTTCATCTCCACAAGGACAGTGTGGTGTCAATTATACCTATACTGTCATGGACAGATTCTACTGCAGCCAGCAGATTAGTAAGGATGAGGTCAGGTATCATTTATCATCTTGTTGGTTCCTTTACCATCTGCCACAAACCCAGTCTAGCAGTTATATCCTTTAGGACCCAACCACTTCAATCAGTAATGCTGCTGTCAAGCCACTCTTGATGGTGGACATTGAAATCCCTCACTCAGAGTCCATTTTGCACCCTTGCCACCTGAAGTTTAATCTGAATAGGTGTGAGATGATGCATTTTGGAAGGCCAAATACAACAGGAAAATATAAAGTAAATGGCAGGACCTAAAGCAATACTAATATATAGAAAGTGGAAACACAAGTGGATAAGATGTTAAGGAAGGCGTAAGGCATGCTTGCCTTTAGCGGTCAGGGCTTTGAGTATAAAAATTGGCAAGTCATGTCATAGCTTTATAAAACTTAAGTTAAGCCACATTTGGAGTACTAAGTGCAGTTCTGGTCGCCAGCCTATAAGAAGGATGTGGAGAGGGTGCATAAGAAGATTATCAGGATGTCAACTGGATTGGAATGTATTAGCTATAAGAAGAGATTGGACAAACTTGGATTTGTTTTTGATAGATAGGCCGAGGGGCAACTGGGTAGAAGTATATAAAATTATGAGAGGCATTGATAGGGTGGATAGTCCGAGTCTTCTTCCCAGGGTGGAAATGTCAAATACTGATGACATGTGGTTAAGGTGAGGGAGACAAATTCAGAAGAGATGTTTGAAGCAAGATTTTCACTCAGAGGGTAGTAGGCACCTGAAACATGCTGTCAGGGGAGGTGGCAGAAGCGGATAAGATAACAGCATTAAAGAGGCATTTAGGCAGACATATGATTACTAGGGAAAAGAGATAAATGGACAATGTGCAGGCAGATGGGATTAATTTAGAATGACATCATGGTCAGCATAGACATGGTAGGCCGAAGGGCCTGTTGCTGTGCTGTAATATTCTATGTTCTGTTTTCAAAGTTTGATGTTCTATTTGCAGATGTTGCTTTAAACAGATGTCAATGAGGTGTGTCATAATGTGCTTCTTATCTTAAAAGAATAAGCTGTTACTCATAAATTCTGCAGTTTAAAACCCAAGGACTCGTTTAACTTATAAGATTTAGGATGTATCTTGCCTCACCATTTTCCACACCATATTTATTATTCCACTTTTAAACATTGACAGTTAGTACAAGGATATCAGAAGAATGTAAGAAATCGCTCTTCCTTCACCAATGATTACTAATCACATATTCTTTAATCACTACAAAATTTCAATGTGCCTTCTGATACTTTTGCTGGCTTTTGCTATTTATAATTTGCTTGGTGAATGGCATTAAATGTGGGGTAATTAAAATTGTGTTTGCGTTATTCATGAAATGGTGTCTTGGCCTTGATTGGCTGGCAAAATACATGTGTTTGTAAAGAGTTTCTTAAAATATCAGAATAACTAAATTTTAAACTAAAATGTATACTATATAAAATCCTCATTTAAACCAAATTGTTCCCATTCAAACCTTTCAATCTTTGACTGATACAATGTTCCAATGAAGGTCGTCATCAACTTGATGAACAGTACATTATCTTTTGGCTCGACACTCTACATCCTTCTGGACTTAACACTGCATTCAACAATTTTAAATCATTGCCTCTGCCCCCAGTAAGTTTATTGGTTTTTGGTTCAGTTTCCTCTTTTTCTTTATTGCTTTCCCATTGCATGTGGGTGGCTGTTATGAAACATTCACACATCACGTGGATATAATATTTGTTTCTTTACATTATCCATCACAAGTCCTTTAGGCTTTTGTATCATTGAACTTTTTGTAATTTAATCTCTACTGCACTTCACCCTATCACTGGCCTCTCCTTTAGTTTATCTTTCCCCTCCCCTTCTTCACTAGCTCAAAGGAGGCCTAGCCACATTCCATGAATAAATAAAATAGTATTATATTTCTATCTTTCACCAGTTTGATGAAGAGTCATTGACCTGAAATATTAACTCCCTTTTTCCCACATGTGTTGCCTGATCTGTTGACTGGTTCTGGTATTTTCTGTATTTGTTCCAGGTGCCGACTGTTGTGTACACAGACATCTCAATGTTTAGTTTTGCCTATTTTGCAAAACAGTTTCACTTCATATTTGCAGTAAAATTGATTTAGTAATGTCTTACTTTGATTTGTTCCCAGGCCTGGCAGGATATTGGTCTGCCCCTTTCCACAACCAGCAATGAGGCTTGCAAAATGTATGATGCTTTTCTGTCACAGGTAAGGCTTCAGCATTAATAAAATGTGTTAAATCCATTGACTATTATCTTTTGCACTCCCACACTCAAAAATAATCAAAACTTGAGTTTCAAAACTCAAAATTAAACAAAATTTACAGCATAGAAATTGTCCATTTGGCTGACTGATTAATGCTGGTATTTGTGCTTCACATGAGTGCCCACATTCTGCTCCCGATCCCCATTTAGACCCATCTCATCCCATCAGTGTTTATACTTTTTGTTCAGTACATCTAATCCATATTGTGTAGCAAAATTCACATCTTCATTTTTAATACAGTAATCAGGGAACGTTCAGGCTGATGATTGAAATTGCAACATTATATGAAAAATGAATTGGTCTAATAGAGTTGGTTGGAGGATGGAAGTACACTGGGGTTAGCAGTGCAGGGAAGCAAGAAAGTAGAATAAGCTTAAGAGGGAAGAAAAACTACAATTAAGAGACAAGGAGGATTGTCAGAAGAGCTGAGTAGAATTCAAGGGAGTCAGTAATTGTCAAGGATAAATGAGAATGTGGAGTTGAGGTCAAAATCAGATCAGCAGTGATCTAGTGGAATGACAAAGTGGATAGAGGGACTGAATAGTCTCCAATACTTGCCATTTAGGAGCAATTTATTGCAGATGCTGGAATCTGCACTGAAAACAAAAAAATGCTAGAAATCACGGTCAGTCAGGCAACATCCATAGAGAGAGAGCAAGTTAACATTTCAAGTCTAGATAACTCTTCATCAGAGCTGAGGCCGAGGATTGGCAGATGGAGTTTCTTTTGGATAAATGTGTGGTACTGTATTTTGGAAAGGCAAATCAAGGCAGCACTTATACATGTAATGGTAAAGTCCTGGGAATGTTGCTGAACAAAGAGACCTTGGAATACAAGCTCATATTTCCTTGAAAGTAGAGTCACCGTTAGATAGAATAGTGAAGAATACATTTGATATGCTTACCTTTATTGGTCAGTGCACTGAGTATAAGAGTTGGTTGTACAGAACATTTTTTAGGCCATTTCTGGAATACTGCGTGCAACTCTGGTCTCCCTCTGTAGGAAGAATGTTGTGAAACTTGAAAAAGTTCAGAAAAGATTTACAAGGATGTTGCCAGGGTTGGAGGGTTTGAGCTATAGGGAGAGGCTAAACAGGCTGGGGCTGTTTTCCCTGGAGCATCGGAGGCTGAGGAGTGACCTTACAGAGGTTTATATAATCATTAGGGGCATGGAGGGTAAATAGATAAGGCCTTTTCCCCAGAGTAGTGATGTCCAAAACTAGAGGGCATAGGCTTAGGGTGAGAGAGGAGACATTTAAAAGGGAACTGAGGGGGCAACTTTTTCACAGAGAGTAGTGGGAGTACAGAATGAGCTGCCAGAGGAAGTGGTGGAGGCTGGTGCAATTACAACATTTAAAAGGCATCTGGATGGGTGGGTTTAGAGAATGGGCAGGCCACTGTTGGAATATTGTGTGCAATTCTGGTCTCCTTCCTATCGGAAAGATGTTGTGAAACTTGAAAGGGTTCAGAAAAAATTTACAAGGATGTTGCCAGGGTTGGAGGATTTGAGCTATAGGGAGAGGCTGAACAGGCTGGGGATCTTTTCCCTGGAGCATCGGAGACTGAGGGGTGGCCTTATAGAGGTTTACAAAATTATGAGGGGCATGGATAGGGTAAATAGGCAAAGTCTTTTCCCTGGGGTTGGGGAGTCCAGAACTAGAGGGCATAGGTTTAGGGTGAGAGGGGAAAGATATAAAAGAGACCTAAGGGGCAACCTTTTCACACAGAGGGTGGTACATGTATGGAATGAGCTGCCAAAGGAAGTGGTGGAGGCTGGTACAATTGCAACATTTAAGAGGCATTTGTATGGGTATATGAATAGGAAGGGTTTGGAGGGATTGAGCAAGTACTGGCAGGTTGGACTAGATTGGGTTGGGATATCTGGTCAGCATGGACAGGTTGGACTGAAGGGTCTGTTTCCATGCTGTACGTCACTATGACTCTATATGGGCCAGATGCTGGCAAAAGGGACTAGATTTATTTAGGATCAGCATGGACACATTGGACTAAAGGGTCTGTTTCCATGCTGTATATTTCTATGACTCTAAGTACAATTTTTTTTTATAAAACAAGGCTGATAAAAATGGAGTTGTGAAAGGAGGTAATTTATTACTTTTTAGCAATCTTACACAGAATGGGAGAAATGGGAGAAAAAACAATTTTGAGAGAAGTTGACATTGATTGGGGTGAGAAATCTCTGCCTTTTTGCAACGTTGGTGTTTCAGAAATCCATGATTTTAAAAGTATATCCTGGTGCTTGTACAGGACTGATAAAAAAAAAACAGCATTCTGGTGTCAGTCTGTGAGAGGGGAACTGACTACTTTGTTGTAAATGGAGGAACAGTAAATGCAAGAGAGACAGAGCTGTTCATCCAATCTCAGATTTTGACTGCTCTATCTTCTTTGACTGTGAATCCTCTGTTCAGCTAAACTGTCAAACCTAGGATGATGAAGTGGAAAAATAATGTGGCCAATGCTCAATTTTTCACACATTCTGGAGTGGCTTGGTCATAGATTGCTGCCAACACCTGTAATGATACCTCTTGGGGAATTGAATAAACTAAAACAGTGTACTAAAAGACCTGAAATGTTAACTCTGATTTCTCTCCATAGATGCTGCCAGACTCGCTGAGATTTCCCAGCATTTTCTATATTTGTTTCAGTTTCCAGTAGGTGTAGTTCTTTCTTCTATACAAAGTACTGTAGTGTTTTGGTTCTTCACTCCTGCAATGACTTTGTACATCGCTTATTTCCTCAAAAAATTTTCAGATCTTTTTGTCATTGGCCACTCACACGCAGGTCTTTTTCTTTTGGTCACTTTCCTCCCTGAGATATATTAATTAAACTAATCAGAAGTCAATTAACAAAGTTACATAAATATAAATGTAAGTTAACCACCTGAAAGAATTCTTATGTATCGGCACCATTCATTAAATAAAGATCACAATAAACAACAAAAATAAAATGAGTGCTTCTCTCTCAAAAATTTTGAAAAATGACATAAAAATAGGGTCACTTTGAGGAAACTGAAATAAATAAAGACCATCGGAAAGGGATGGCAAGAAGCGGCTCAGGACAGAAAAGCTTTTCATTGCTTACCACAATGGGTATGACACACAACAGGCCTTCATTTCCTCAAGGCCAGTGAGGTGAGCAGATTGGGTGAATTAGCCAGCAAAGCAATTGAGCAAAGGCAATTAAGCTGTAAGCAAAAACAGTCAGAATGATCCAGTATTGATGCAATTATTAACACGTGGGAGATCACAGCAGAATTTACAAATAAAAGCAGGGATTCTGACTTTTGCAACAGTGTTAAGAAGAGAGTGTCATCCCATGAAGAAATCTAAGCCAATGTCCAAAATGCAGTTTAATCCCCTGGAGATTGAGAGAGGGTTAATTTAAATAAGCAGTGAAGCAGAATTAAAAGCATCAAACAATTGTGGTTTCATTTAGCGGCAACACTTCTTCTGAAGGATGTCTTTTTTGTGGAAGTATATAACTTTTGAACTGGGGCCTAATTCAGTACCAGACACTAATGGATTGCTGTCAATGTTACTGGAGCAACAGGGCCTTTGTGGCCTTGTGGTTAGCAGCAAGCCATTATTCACAAAAAAGTTTCATGTTAGCACATACATCTAGCTTCAAAATGTGTCTGTGAGTGTAAGCCCAGAGCTGGCATGCCACATGTTGAGGCAGTTTGAGGATTTCATTAAAGAACATTTAAAATATAATTATTCAGTATACGTGGGTATTGCAAATCACTAATTGCCCTGACTAAGGTGGTGATGAGTTGCCTTCTTGAACCACTGCAGCCCTTGGAGTGTAGGGATAGCCACAATACTGTTAGGAAGGCTTTGTTAGGAAGGCCTTTTTTTTAATCCAATGACCATAAAGGTTCAGTGTTATAGTTCCGCGTTAGAATGTTGTGTCACTTGGAGGGATATTTGCAGATGGTAATATTCGCAAGCATCTGCTGCCTTTATCCTTCTTGATGGCATCCATTGTGGCATTGGAAGGCCTACCTAGGTACCTTTTGTAGGTGTAAGTGGCAACTTAAAGCTAATTAACTAGTTTATTCATTCAAGTGCTTTTGAAGGAGCCTTGATGAGTTACTGTAGTGCATCTTGTACATGATATATACCGTTGCCACTGTGTGTCAGCAGTGAAGGAAGTGAATGCTGAAGGTGATAGATGGATTGCCAATTAAGTGATCAGCTTTGTCCTCATCGGTATCAGGCTTCTTGAGTGCTGGAATGGCACCAACCAGTTAAGGAGAGAGTATTCCTGAATACTCCTAAACTGTGCACCAATCATGTCCAACTGTCCCAAAAAATAAAATGTCCAACCAAGAACTGATTAAAAAGGAATTGCATTGATTCCATAACTACTCGAATATTTTGGTCCTGATCTAGCCTAATATTAACTGTTGTGCCACAGAAGTATTGTTGTCAATGATTGGTATGTATAAATAAGTATTTCACCACTTATTCCCCAGTGGGTGTCTTGGACTAATGACCCAAGTCTTGGAGGAATTGAGGGTTGTAAAACTCGGTTGCAAGCTGCAGATCCGGATTTTGGTAAGTAAAGAATTAATTTACTTTACTCATTAAGTCCCAAGCTTTTTGAGAGAGATTGAGGTTATGGGGTGAAAACTTTAAGGGAGATATTACAAGACAATCCAATGTGTAAATATTATGATTGTGACATTCCGATGCTGTATCAAGCAAAGACTTAAAAATAATAGATCTGGATGAGTAATTAGCTTTATAAAGGTCTGAAGGTTGGCAAGGTCTCATTCACTTTGTGGCTGTAAGTTTGTGAGACTTCATGAGGTTTGCCTAGTAAACAATACAAACTGAACTCCAGGCCTGAATTTTTACCAGAAAGCCTCCTCACAGGAGGTGAGAAATAGAATACTTAGACGTCCTACTTTAAACAACATATAATTATCAGTCAACCATACAGCCATTGAATCTCCCCTTGAAAAACAACATTCTCTCATCTCAAATACTAGTTAATCTGTTAAGATATACAAACAGATATTCAAAACAATAATTCCTATAGCTTTTTCATAAGGCTGTTAATTAAACAAAACCATAGATACATAAAGAACTCCTGTTGAGCTAAACCATTACAGTTTACTGGAATTCAGTCATTTTGTACATAATGGGATTACATTACGCAGCTGAATAAATGAACTCAACAAAGTCAATACATTGGATTAATTGCAGTTCCCTGCCTAGCTGTCTAGAAACCTGTTTCTTTTCTAAATGCTCAAGTTTCAGTCAGAAATATTGAGCAATTGTTCAGTCTTTTCTTAAGTCTGAGAATATCTCATTAAATCACTTTAAAGATCTCTTTAAAACTTTAAACCACTGTAAATCTCAAACCACTGTGTTCAAATTACCCATTTAAACCAGATTCAATAGTGTTGAACACAGAAGGGGTAAAGTACTCAAATGCATGGGAACATTCAGAGAATCCTGATCAATAATCATGTAGCTTTTGCAGACAAGTCCTATGATCAAGCATTACCATTAAAAATATATATATAAATCATCAAAAATTAATTCATTGCAACATTTAAAGTTATTAAGCTTTTAAACATTTCTATGGAAAAGTTCCTTGCTTCCTCTACAGACTTTCCCTAAACTTCATGCATCAACTTACTGGGCATAGTTTCCACAGTTCTCAGGCAGCAACCCAGTTTGACAAAGATACTGATGTCAGGGCAAATTGGATTTGTTGCAGTCATTTACTTGGTTGCTGTGACTTCATATTAAATGAGTATTAGGGTACAAGCTGTCTTGATTCCTGCCTCAAGGAAAATAGTGTCCATCAGAAATCAACTGATAACCAACCCCATGACTGAGCACCTAACAAGAAGGACTGTAAGATTGGATTTTATTTCTTTATGTTTCTGCTTTTCTATGTTTTGGTTTATTTTTCTGTGTTTTAAGATGGCGCTGAAGAGTGGTGACACTATACAACACTTTTCACTGTATTTTGTGACAAAATACAGGTGACAATAAATAAATAAAATCAAAGTACAAAGTTGCTGCTTTGCATGTCTCCAGTTTGGACCTCCTGAAATGCATTCAGTTAGTTTTGGGGAGGGGAAAATCCAACTCATTGTCCTATCCCTCCTTTCTCTTCCAGTAATGGGGCATGTCCTCATAAATGGAATAGAACTGACTGGTACAGGGAACTCTATTCGGCTGGATAAAGACCTGGATACTGCAGTCAAGAAGATGGTTGGACTTGCAAACACACAAGGGATCACTGAACGGGAACGTCTCCATGTTGAAGCACTGGATCTGTTTTCAAAAGGGTAAGAAGAGTTATGTAAGGTATGATTTCAATTTAATTATATTGAGGATATTCTTTTGAGCTCATGACTATCAGTTATTAGTGCTCGTTTTTATTAGTCCAGTTATTCAAAAGGCTAATCAGCTTTATACAGAGAGTGATTTTCATAAAATAGCATAATTTATACCACCCACAACCATCAGCATCAGGCGATTTTCCACAGCCAGTGCGACCATCATAAAAATAAAGTAGTTATGAAAAGTTCAGCTTGTAACATATTAAGTTTTATTTTGGGCAAATCAGTAAATCTTTTGCATCTTGTAAAAGGATAATCACGTAGAGCTGAATAAGATGTAAATCAAATATGATTTAAAATAGAGTCAGCAGCTGTTCCTTGGAAAGTGAAATGATTTCTTTCTTTATACTAACAGGAGTGTCCTATTGTCCTATCATTTGATATCAATTATAATAGATGATGATATATGTAGCTGCAATTAAGTGGTTGATTCCTGTAGGCCAATAATTGCTGAAGTAATATATTATAGAACATAGAACATTACAGCGCAGTACAGGCCCTTCGGCCCTAGACGTTGCGCCGACCTGTCATACCAATCTGAAGCCCATCTAACCTACACTATTCCATGTACGTCCATATGCTTGTCCAATGACGACTTAAATGTACTTAAAGTTGGCGAATCTACTACTATTGCAGACAAAGCATTCCATACTCTTACTACTCTCTGAGTAAAGAAGCTACCTCTGACATCTGTCCGATATCTATCACCCCTCAATTTAAAGCTATGCCCCCTTGTGCTCATTGTCATCATACTTGGAAAAAGGCTCTCCCTGTCCACCCTATCTAACCCTCTGATTATTTTATATGTCTCTATTAAGTCACCTCTCAACCTTCTTCTCTCTAACAAAAACAGCCTCAAGTCCCTCAGCCTTTCCTTGTAAGACCTTCCCTCCATACCAGGCAATATCCTAGTAAATCTCCTCTGCACCCTTTCCAAAGCTTCCACATCCTACTTATAATGCGGTGACCAGAACTGTATACAATACTCCAAGTGCGGCCGCACCAGAGTTTTGTACAGCTGCAGCATAACCTCATGGTTCCGGAACTCAATCTCTCTATTAATAAAAGCTAAAACACTGTATGCCTTCTTAACAACCCTGTCAACCTGGATGGCAACTTTTAAGGATCTGTGTACATGGACACGGAGATCTCTCTGCTCATCTACACTACCAAGAATCTTACCATTAGCCCAGTACTTTGCATTCGGTTACTCCGACCAAAGCGAATCACCTCACACTTGTCTGCATTAAACTCCATTTGCCACCTCTCAGCCCAGCTCTGCAGCTCATCTATGTCTCTCTGTAACCTACAACATCCTTTGTCACTATCCACAACTCCACCGACCTTTACTAACCCACCCTTCTACGCCCTCATCCAGGTCATTTATAAAAATGACGAATAGCAGTGGACCCAACACTGACCCTTTTGGTACACCACTAGTAACTGGACTCCAGGATTAGCATTTCCCATCAACCATCACCCTCTGTCTTCTTTCAGCAAGTCAATTACTGATCCAAACTGCTATATCTCCCACAATCCCATTCCTCCGCATTTTGTACAATAGCCTACTGTGGGGAACCTTATTGAACGCCTTGCTGAAATCCATATACACCACATCAGCCGGTTTACTCTCATCTACCTGTTTGGCCACCTTCTCAAAGAACTCAATAAGGTTTGTGAGGCACGACCTACCTTTCACAAAATCGTGCTGACTATCCCTAATCAAATTATTCTTTTCTAGATGATTATAAATCCTCTCTCGTATAACCTTTTCCAACACGTTACCAACAACTGAAGTAAGACTCACTGGTTTATAATTGCCAGGGTTGTCTCTACTCCCCTTCTTGAGGTTCAATCATTGTTTAATTAATGTTTAGTGAGAGATGTTACTAATTGGAAAGTTCTTGCAAGTTTTTGTTGGGAAAACTAATATGGATAAAATTGCATTTCTTAATATTTCACACATTTAAGTATTTGGGACAACATTTGTGAAAATTAGTGCATTTGTCAAGTTTTAAGTGAGGTATTATCCAATTCAAACTGTCTTTAATATCCTGAATTCATCTTGATAAAAGATCGTAATGATGTTTAAGCTTACCTCCTTTTAAATTCTTTAGGGCTCTTCCAAAGGCATGTAAGGTGTGGGAGGAGATTTTATTGTATCAGCCAACCGATATATTGGCATTGAAGCTGGCTCATGATACCTACTTTTATCTGGGTCTCGCACAACAGTTAAGAGATTGTCTTGCACGGGCCCTTCCTCATTGGACACCACAAATGCCACTTTATGGGTACGTATTCCATCATGCATCAGAAAATACTGTCAAAAAATATTCTGTAGCTTTGTTTTTAGGAATTACTCATCCATGTGTGTTGATGTTACTGGGAGAATGAATGTGGATATATCTCCAACATTTGAGGCTAGATTTGAAATTCAGTCATTCATGCTTCAGTCTCCCCAGAGGTAGATAGTCTTTGTTGTTCTGCAGCAGTCACCAGTATTAACACACAGAAGTCAATCAATCAAACTGTCAAATGTATTCCATTAAAGTTGTCTACAAGTGCACAAACTTATGACCGTCTGGACTCTAACTGATGGTTCATCTTCAACTTCTTAATTAATTTGGGTTATCTTCAGGCTCTAAACCAAAAGCAAAATTCAGCTGATGCTGGAAATCTGAAAACGAGCACTCAGTGGGTCAGGCAACATTTGAGAAGAAGAACACTACGGAGTTGATCTTGCAGCTATCTTGATAGTTGGCCTGAAGTACCAACTTTCCTTCCTTCCTCACATTGTCTGACCCACTGAGTGTTTTCTTCAGGTTCTGCCCTCCTTCTGTTCATCCCTCGATTGAAAAAAGACTTAGGCAGGGTTGAGGGGTTTTGTTGAATGGCTAAGTCCTGTTCCTATGTTCCTATTCTGTTCCTTCTTTACATTAATAGCTACCTCTATTCACCATCCATAATCCATAAATTTGAATCATTTTGTTTTAATTGAAACAGATATTTCTTTTATTCATCTGTCCGCTGTTTGAAAACACATCTTTGGATGGAATGATAATCAAAGTCACACTGTTGCTGTTATTCTGAAGTACAATCTGTTAAACTAACCAACTGAACTTCCTGACACCTCCAGTTAGTTTACTTTTTTTTAATGGAGTAAGTAGGAACCATTTCATTAGAAATTGGTATTTCTCACTTTCTGATGCTAAATAACAAAAAGGATGATTTCATCTGTGTAAATATTCCAATCTTGTTACCAGTGCCAGAGGAAGTGATACAGACAAGTACAATTACAGCATTTAAAAGACACTTGAACGGTACATGGATTGGAATGGTTCAGAGGTATATGGGCCAATTGTAGGCAAATGGGACTAGTTTAATTTAGGAAACATGGTCGGCATGGAGAAGTTGGGCTGAAGGGTCTGTTTCCATGCTGTATACCTCTATGACTCTATGTTACAGGATAGGATCTTTATGGCATTATCTTGGTGTCAAAAGTAAATAAATTGATGCTCAAGGAGTGTCTGCAGGTAAACGACCAAATTACACAACCACTCACTGTTTGGTAAAGTGCACATGTTGATTTTTCATGAGAAACATTCAAGAAGACTTTATTACAATTATTCCCCTTTTGAGGTGCCTGTGCATGTGGTAGCCAAACTCACTGGTGTGTAGATTGCTCAAATGTCTGCTGAAAAGACACAAAACAAAACTGCAACTATCTCAGGTTTTGCCGAGCTCAAACTATCTATTGTAAGTATGACAGATGTTTCAAGATTTCATGTATGTGAACAACAACAGTTAATTTGAATTAATAAAGTGCCCTTAACATAGGTCCTAAGGCATTTTTACAGGAAAGTTATAAGAGAAAATTTTATAAGTTAACAGATGGATATCATAGAATCCCTCCAGTTTGGAAACAGGCCATTTTGCCCAACAAGTCCGCACTGACCCTCCGAAGAGTAACACAGCCAGACCCATTCCCTAACCCAGTTACTCTACATTTACCCCTAATTAATGTACCTAACCTATGCATCCATGGACACTATGGACAACTTAGCATGGCCAATTCACCTAACCTGCACACCTTTGGATTGTTGGAGGAAACCGGAGCACCTGGAGGGAACCCACACAGACACAGGGAGAATGTGAAAACTCCACACAGTCATCCGAGGCTGGAATTGAACCCGGGTCCCGGGCACTGTGGGGTAGCAGTGCTAACCACTGAGCCACTGTGCTGTCCATATACTAGATCACGTGACCAAAACAGGACCTGTTGTGTAGTAGGATACAACCAGCAGAGTTTTGTGTGACCTCCAATTTCCTGAGGGTAGAATTTTGGAGGCGGGCTGGGAGTGTATTAGACTAATCAAGTCCCCAGGTAAAAATAGCACTGGTAAATGTTTTAGCAGTGAGTGAACTAAGGGGGAAGTTGCATCAGCATTTTCATTTACACATGCATTGCTTGAAGTAAGCTGAAGAGCAACCATGGTAGAGCATATTAATTATTTATTAAAAGTCAGCAATAAAGGCCACTGATTTGTATTAATAACCTTGTGTTCTCAACCTCTTTAGTTACTTGAAAGGGATGTACTCATTTGGGCTGGTAGAAACTAACTTCTATGATCTGGCAGAGAAAACTGCCAAAGAGGTAAGTGATAACTAAACTATTTGATAGAGAGAAAAGAATAGAGCATTTGTTTAAAGGACCACAGCATATTCACCACATTGGTGATGATCCATTGTGGTAAAATTGGTTTATTGTGTTCCGTGCAAAGAGTTAACAGAGTAATTTATGGGGCACAGAAGAAGAAGATTTCTCTAGTGCAAAATCCTAGCATAATTTTCAGTAGACACTAAACCTGACCTGATTCAAAAAGATCTGTAGATGTGTGCATGTATTGACCAGTACACTATCAGAAGAGTCATGAGTGGTTGGACAGTCAGAGATAGTAGGAATGAGTGAGTTTGGGTGACACATAATGAGGAAAGAAGGATGTAACTTTGAGAAATAATGTTCATGCAAATTTGAAGGGGAATCCTTTACGTCCTTAAGGATTTATGCTTTTTTTTCATATAGTCTGATCTACTTGCTTACGTGGTGTGACTCGTTTTACACTAATAATAAAATGGTGGTTTATTGTCGCTGAAACACAAGATATATATATATATATATATATATAGCCCGCATTAGTTTAAAATTGGCTTTGGAAGCAAATAATGATAAAAAAGTTATTCTATCCGGATTACAGCTGGTCGAACTGGACTTGAGGCTGTTCTTCTTGCTCCCAAGGTTCCTGCTTTTTGGTTCTCATGTTCTCTGGAGTATGTGAGATCCCCCTCTGATTTGAATGGCTTCTTTTAACTAGAGTATTGTGTGCAATTCTGGTCTCCCTCCTATAGGAAGGATGTTGTGAAACTTGAAAGGGTTCAGAAAATATTTACAAGGATGTTGCCAGGGTTGGAGGGTTTGAGTTATAGGGAGAGGCTGAATAGGCGGGGTTATTTTCCTTGGAGCATCGGAGGCTGAGGGGTGACATTATAGATAAAATCATGAGGGGCATAGGTGGGGGAGTCCCAAACTAAAGGGCATAGGCTGTGAGGGGAAAGATTTAAAAGGGACCTCAGGAGCAACTTTTTCACACAGAGGGTGGTGTGTATGGAATAAGCTGCCAGAGGAAGTGGTGGAGGCTGGGAAAATTCCAATAGTTAACAGGCATCTGGATGGGAACATGAGTAGAAAGAGTTTAGAAGGATATAGACAAAATGCTTGCAAATGGGACTAGATTAATTTGGGATATCTGGTCGGCATGGACAAGTTGGACTGAAGGGTTTGATTCCATGCTGTATATCTCTATAACTCTATGACCAGTTATTCAGGTCATTTCTGAGTACAGTGGCTTAGCAGCAATTTGGTGTAACAGTGTAATTAGCATAATTTAGTTACTCAGTGTAAATTGGGTTTCTGTCTCAGGAAGGGTGTTACAAAAGCCAGAATTGGATATAGTAATTTCCTTATTGACTGAGCCACCTCTAGGAACTGAGTTGTCTCAAAAACAGTTACACTGAAACTCAGATCTATTATTCCGAAACCTTGTAAGATTGACTCATCAATCATCCATTCAATAGTCAATCAAGGTGAATGACTTGCATATCTGTCTGGCTTGTTCAATTTGACAGTGAATGCTGCAAGCTTCCTGACTTAATATCTCCGTTGCACTGTCTTAATAACACCTATTAACTGGTTTGCACATCTGTCTGGCCTTGCCCAGTTTCCACCACACAGTTCAGTTGGCCAGTTTCCCCACATGCCATTCCTATGGCCAATGTTGCTTTCAGTATCTCAAAAGAACTGTTTTATTTGAAAGGGGATTGCACTACCTACAAGGCATAACATTTGAATAAGCTTTTCTACATTAAATTGGAAACTGATTTAATTTAAATGGCAAATCATAGAATTATTATGATGTAGATGGAGGCTATTTGGCCCATTGTGCTTGGACTGGTTCAATTACCAAGTGCTGAAGTTCTACATTTTCCTCTGTATCCTTGTACACTACTACTACCCAAATAATCATCCAGTGCCCTCTTGAAATTCTTCCTTAAAACAGCCACCACCACCTTTCCAGACAGTGCACTTCATATCCTAACAACTCACTGTGAGAAAAAGACTTACTTCTCATTATTGTTGCTTCTTTTGCACATCACTTTAATGATGCTGTTTTCAATAAAAATGCTTTCCTTCTCGAGAATTCCCTCTAGACAAAAATGAGAATAGAAATATATCTGAAAAACCACAGGAAGTAAGTGTATAACATTTTAATGAAGTGTATAAATGGAACATTTTTCATACCTATTTACGATAAAAGAGATGCAGAAAGCTTGGGCTCAGCAAGGAACTCTGTTATACGTTGCTTTTGGGATGGTAAATAGCTTACTTTCATCCCCCTTCTTTCCAATTTCTGTTCCAGATTATAAGAATGATATGGATCCCTGAAGATTAACATTTGTTTAAAAGTTTATGTTCACCTATTTTGCCTTTTTATTTAAAGGGACAAAATGGGGCTGGTTCAGGCAGATGGTGTAGTATCTCCAACCCTCTCTGTGGCAGGAGACAGGCTCCAGATTTTACAGGAATATGGAATATATAAGATTGGCTGTGAGTAATGGGGAGGCTTGCCTATTTCATCATCAAGTGTACTCCCATAGCACTCACAAATGTAAGATGGAAACCCAAGTGTAATTGTGTCTCGCCAATTCAGGGGCATGATTTGTATTTTTTTTTCCATAATGTAAATTTTGACTCTCTTTATCCCCTTGCTCTTTGTCCTTTTTATCAGGGCTTGGTTCTGAATCCATGTGATGCTTGGTCTGCACATTCCCTGGCACATGTGTATGAGATGCGTGCAGATGTGAACAATGGATTAAAGTTTATGAAAGAGACAGAAAACAACTGGAAGGTAAACCTAAGAAAACCAAAAATGCATGGTTCCTGATCAAGCCCCGTGAAAAGATATAAATTAGGTCAGCAGCTAGTACAGCAACACAGAGCCATGGGAATGAATTCCATACATTTCTGATACGTTGTAGAGATGGAAAACCATCATCACTGGGTTTGATATGCACTTCCTAGCAGAAGTTTGGGAAGTAGGTTTCTCATTATCTTTTTCAACCTTAGTTTCTGGTGTCTTGGAGAAAATGTAGGGAAGGAATGTTGTTCTCACATTTGCTTTTTTTTCTAATGAATGGTGTATAATTGAATTCATAGGGTCAGATTGAGTGACAGCATTTGCTTACGTCATATCTGTTATTAGCCCAATAATTAACAGGGATAATTGAGAAACAGAAAATCTGTGATTAAGTCAATGAGTCCTGAAGAATAACTGCTGGAAACCTAGGGGTTCGGGTACATAGTTCCTTCAAAGTTACATCACAGGTAAACAGGGTGGTTAAGAAGGCGTTTGGTACGCTTGCTTTTATTGCTCAGAGCACTGAGTAAAGGAGTTGGGATGTCATGTTGAGGTTGTACAGGGCATTGGGGAGGCCATTTTTGGAGTACTGTGTACAGTTCTGGTTGCCCTGCTATTGGAAGGATATTATTAAATTGGAGAGGGTTAAGAAAAGATTTACCAGGATATCGCTGGGACTGGAGGGTTTGAGTTATAAGGAGAGTGTGGATAGGCTGAGGCTTTTTTCACTGAAGTGTAGGAGATTGAGGGATGGCCTTTTGAGGTTTAAAAATCATGAGCACATTGTAAGGTGAATAGCAAAGGTGTGGGGGGTGGGGGGGGGGGGAGTTCAAAATTAGTGGGCATATTTTTAAGGTGAGAAGAGAAAGATTTAAAGGGGACCTGAGGGGCAACTTTTTCACACAGACAGTGGTTCATATGTGGAATGAACTGCCAGAGGAAGTGGTAGATGCAGGTACAATTACAACACTTAAAAAACATTTAGATAGAAACATGAATAGGAAAGGCTTAGAAGGGGTATAGGCCAAATGTAGGCAAGTGGGATTAATTTAGTTTGGAAAATTGGTCAGCATGAATGAGTTGGACCAAAGGGTCAGTTTCCATGCTGTATGACTCTATGAATCTACTAAGTTAGTTGGAGGTTTGTGCTACCAGGGCGATGGAGAATTCTTTATAAAAGCAAAACACTGAGATGCTGAAAATCAGAAATAAAAACAGAAAGTGCTGGATGAACGCAGCAGTTCTGGACATAGGAACAGAATTAACATTTCAAGTCCACTATGACTGTTCTTCGAAACATTTCTTAGTTGGGAAATGATGAACTGTCTGCTATGAGGGAATAGTGGTAAGGGCTAAGCATAAAATATCTATGGGAATGTTTTCACAGTTGTCTTTTCAATCTGTTCACAGGGTTCTGATATGCTTGCCTGTCATAATTACTGGCACTGGGCACTATACCACATTGAAAAGGTTTGTTGTTGATTTGGACACTTGATGCTTCCTAAGTTTGTATTTATTTGTTAATTGCCATGCCTTCTTTAGCTGCTTCACCAATGATCTTCCTCCCCATCAGAAGGTCAGAAGTGGGAATGGTTGCTGGTGATTGCACAATACTCAGCACCTTTTATGACTCCTCAGATACTGAAGCAGTCCATGTCAAAATTCAAAAAGACCTGAACAATATCCAGACTTTGGTGAAGAGTGGCAGGTAGTATTTGCACCACACAAATACCAAGCTTGAATATCTCCAACAAGAAAGAATCTAACCATCACTCCTTGACAATTAATGGTATTTAATCACTGAATTCCCCATTATCAATATCTTGGGGTTACCATTAATCAGAAACTGATCTGGACTAGTCATATAAAGGACTGTGGTTTTCAAAGCAAGTAAGAGATTAGGAATCCTGCACAAGTAATTCATCTCCTGACTCCACAAAGCCTGACAACATCTGCAAAGCACAAGTCAGAATGGAATACACCCCACTCGACAGCTCATTAGACAGCACCTACCAAACCCGTGACCATCTCCATCTAGAAGGACAGAGTAGCAGATACATGAGAACACCACCACCTGCAAGATCCTCTTCAAGCCACACACTGCTTGGAAATATATTACTGTTCTTCCAGTGTCACTGGGTAAATATCCCAGCATTCTCTCCATAACAGCATTGTAGATCTAACTACAGGAGATGGACTGCAGCAGTTCAAAAAAAGCAGCTCACCACCATTTTCTCAAGAACCAGCAGGTGTGGGCAAATAAGTGCTGGCCCAGTCAGTTAAATCTACATTGAATTAATAAATTAAAATAAAAATTAACATCCACAGCCTGATTTTCCAGCATACATATGTTGCTGCCTTGTAGGACTAAAGGATGCTGTACTTTCTCCATGCTGGATTTTACTTCAGTGAAGTTTATATATTAGTGACAGGTGCAGAACTGATCTAACTGTTTGAAAATATCTTGATAAGTTAAATAACAAAGAGAATTAGTTCATGCAGTGGATTTTGCTGAATTGGTTGTCAAATAAGTTTAAGCGTGCTTAATCTTCTGCTTAATGAAGTGGTTGTGCTTGAACAGTGTCAATCTGGGGACAGAGTCATTAAAATATTTTAGTTACAACTCCCGCTAGGAGTCTAATGTGCTTGGGCATGGGGCTTGCCATTTTGAAGAATTTTACGGGGAAGGGTTTGATAGATGCTAAAGAGGTCAGTGACAAAAGAAATCACGACCTTAAGGCTCTATTCAGCCTCCAATTTGAGATTGCCCGTATTTGGAATGGGCAGACGCTGTATGGACCCTCCTATAGAAGTCTTAACTTTAGATCAGACCTAATTTGAGTCACATGCCTGCTGGAATGTCAGCATTTTGTGTGCTGGAATGGACATAAAACCAAGTGGAAAAAATGCTTCAACATGAAGTATTCAAAAACAATCAGATATGTTGCCTCTGTAATCACAGATACACTGTCCTAGCTCTGATCTCTGTGGAAATGGCCTGTTCTCAGACCTTGAACGCAAAACAATTTTAAACAAACATCTGAAGAGGAGCCAATTTGAAATAAAAGCAGAATAAACAATATGCTGTTTACTAATTCCAAGCCTAATATTTTTCTTAGAATCCCTACAGTGTGGGAACAGGCCCTTCAGCCCAACAAGTCCACACGATCCTCCCACCCAAACCCATTCCTCTACATTTAACCCTGCCTAATGCACCTAACCTACAAATCCCTGAACACTATGGGTAATTCAGCAAACCTACATATCTTTGGATTGTGGGAGGAAATCAGAGCACTCAGAGGAAACCTATGCAGACACAGGGAGAATATGCAAACTCCACACAGACAATCACCCAAGGCTGGAATCGAACCTAGGTCCCTGGCGCTGTGAGGCAACAGTGCTAATCACTGAGCCACTGTGCCACAATGACTTTTGTAATCATTCCCAGCTTCTCTGGCTGTGCCAGCTTTTATTGTCCATGCTTATATCTTTGAGAAGATGGTGGTAGACAACCTTTCTGAACCACTGCAGTGCATGTGGTCTAGGTACAATGATACAGTTCCATGTCAGAAGGATGGTGTGTGGTTTGGAGAACTTGCAAGTGGTGGTGTTCCAATATGTTCACTGCCCTTCTAGGTATTAAGAAGGTGCTGTCTAAGGCATCTTGGTGGATTTCTGCAGTGCTTCTTGTAGATAGTACACATTGCTGTCACTGCGCATTGGTGATTGAGGGAGTGAATGTCAAAGTTTAGTGGCTGCCGATCAAACAGGCTGCATTGTACTGGACTTGTCAAGCTTCTTGATTTGTTGGAGTTGCATTATCCAAACTGGTGGAGTGCATTCTAACAAAGTCTTAACTCATGCCTTGTTGGAGGACAGGCTATGAGAATTCAAGAAGTGAGTTACTCATCACAAAATTCCCAGCCTTTCCTTTATTTAAAATCAATGTAGCATATTGAAGACTGGAATGGTTATGGGAATCCAGCTTGTTCATTCAAATTTATGATGAATTATAAAATCAGTTTCACTTGAGGACAGGTTTTGCAGGACCCTTGTCCATTGGCAGGGGTTCATGTACACAAAATGGAGGCAAATATTAACTTTCTAGCTATTAATTACAATGATGGAAAGAAATGAGCAAAATACTTTTAATGTTGTGATCTCTGTCAGCTGAGTCCAAACTCCTCCTGACGGAGCAGGGTAAAAATAGGGGTTGACAAAGGTCTCTTGGGTCATAGTCCTCTGCCAGTATGTTTAGATTTGAGTGTTCTCTGTATTTTAGCCTCTGTAACAAATACCACAAAGACTGGATTGCTGTTGAGACAGATGTTTATTAACAATTCCAAATTATTTATACTGCTGTTACATATCAGACTTACATATAGTCTGGGTGCTATGCTTTCTACTGCTCCTGTTACAATAGTAATTATAGTAATGGCTACCAAAGGTGAGGTAAGTTCATTTATATTGGACTGTCATCGATACGTCTTAGTGTTGTATAGAAACATAGAAAGTATGAGCAGGAGTAGACCATTTGGTTCTTGGAGCCTGCTCCAGCATTCAGTATAATGATGGTAGATCATCTAATTCAGGAGCCTGTCCCTGCTTTCTCTCCATAACCTTTGATCTCTTTTGCCCTCAGAATTATATCTGGTTCCCTCTTGATCCTTAATCACATTCTGTGCAAGACAATTCCAAAGGCTCACCATTCTCTGTCCTAAGTGACCTAGCCGATATCCATAAACACCCTGTCTGGTCTGGAGTTAATACAATAGTGCAAAAGTCAATGCATTCAATGAAATTCATCAACAGAAAATGAATTTATGTCAGTCTGCACCAGTTGATCCAGATTGTCCCATATTCCTTCGTGAGTGACGAAAGCACTATCCAGTAATTGCAGCCCTCATAAAGGGACATAAGAAATAGAAATGCTGCACTGATTAAATATGGACTGCTTTCTGAAGCTGAATTTTAAATGTGTTCTTGAAGCCTAATGGAACAAGATTCATCGTGCAACTGAATTGTATTTTATTTGTTCTGGGTGGTACAATATCTTGAAGTGTTTGATATGAGCAGTGATTATGTTGTGTTTATACTGTAATTCTTAGGTAAGTCTTATTGATTGTGTTCTTTTCACACAGGGTGATTATGATTCAGCACTCTCAATTTACGATGCTCGTGTGAGTACAAACTGTAGTTGAAATAGTTGAGCCTTCCTTCACCATGCTACATCGGGTTGATCATCTGGTAGATCATCTTCACACGAATCATCACCTTGTTTTTTACATTTGTGGCTTGGTTTTTTTTCAAAGCCAATACATTCGGGAGTAAGGCTTTAACCCAGGGCTTTCTGACAAGAGACAAGAGAGCTACTCACTGAGCTACAACAGGCTCCTTTGATTCATAACAGAAAACCATTTTACGAGAGATGTAGGCTTTCTAGTTCATTTCATTTCAAGGATTAGTGTGGTATTAGTGTTTGCTGAATACTTTAGTATTTAATGTACACATTGTGCTTGAAACACAGTTAGAGGATATTTTACAGACATTGTATTACTATACCACTATCTGGAGAATAGTGTTTGCATGTTAATACTTGTTGTATATTACGCAAGTGTAGTATTATTGCAAGTTGAGGAGAAAGTGAGGTCTGCAGATGCTGGAGATCAGAGCTGAAAATGTGTTGCTGGTAAAGCACAGCAGGTCAGGCAGCATCCAAGGAACAGGAGAATCGACGTTTCGGGCATAAGCCCTTCATCAGGAAGCCCTTCCTGATGAAGGGCTTATGCCCGAAATGTCGATTCTCCTGTTCCTTGGATGCTGCCTGACCTGCTGTGCTTTACCAGCAACACATTTCCAGCTATTATTGCAAGTTATTTCAGTTTCCATTCCATTTACCCATTGTACCTAATGCTACTACGAGCTGAATGTTACTGTTTGAAGCAGGATTGATTTGTTTAAAAGAGAACAATTATTTGAAAAGCCTGTTTCGTAATTGCTTTTTCTTATTGTTCCATTAAACATAGTGTCAACTGGGCTAGTTAAGTCGGTCCTCTATCCTCAGTGCATTGTCCAAAGGTTTCCCAAAGCTTTCTTAGTGATGTAATAACATGTACACTTATAATAGGAGTAGCCCTAGTGGTTGGGTGATAACAAAGTGGGGAAGTTGGATGGTCAGGCAGGATTTACATGGACCTCAGGGATGATGTTTGCTAGCAACCAGATGGATACTCTTGTGTAATCCTCTGCATAACTCCCTTGATTCCTGTCTCAGGATCAATTGAAGTACATGAACCATTCAAATACCAGCAGAAGGACAGAAGGCCCTTGGGAATCCTTCATGCTCACTGTTGAGTTTACATTTCCCTTCTGATTTTAGGCACTACGCACAACCAGAGAGCACTTAGAGGAAAACAGACCCATCATTCTTTAAATTAGGTAAAATAAATTGGGATGTGGTCTATCTCTCCATCACTTCCCCTACTTCTTGGTACCTCCTGATAGAAGTGAATTGTCTATTTTAGGGGATGAAATAGGCAAAGAATATCTGTTCCAATATTTATAAAACAGCCTCTATAATTCAAAATATAATTTATTGTGTGAAACAGCTAATGTTTTGATGTGGAAATGATAATGTAACTACAAGTATATTAGTTTATTATTTCTCTCCGCTGCATGTATTTAGCTGTGATTTCTTGATGTTGTTTTGTCTGTACTTTGTACAGGTTTCCAAAAGCTGTTTTGAAACTGCATCAATGCTGGATATCATAGACACAAGTTCCATGTTGTATCGACTCCAAATGGAAGGTAAATGCTATCCCTTGCTCAAAGCTTCAAATTAAATACATTATTTATATCTTTTTCATGAAATCCATTCATGGGATATGTTGCTTGTGCTGATGTCTATAACTTCCTCCAGCACTATATGACACTTCCTGTTTGACTGACTCTGTGCATGCACCACTTTCCACACAAAAAACAACTTTGTCCTATCATTGGTAATTGTGCCTGAAGACCTAAATTTCCTTTTTAGACTGTCTGTCTCTTTGGCTATAAAGACCACCACTGATAAATGGCTTGGTCAGACTTTCTAATATTTACTCTGTAATTTTGGCTGTTCTAATGAAATTGAAAGTTATTTTCATCTCTTTTTGTTAATCCTGTTACTGGTTTAATTGTATTGCAACCTTTGTTGGTCTATTTTAAATCAAAGGGTAGAGAACTCTGTGCAGTATAGATACATTGCCCCAACTTCTAACTCCATTGTAGAAAGGACATGAAAACTGCTATAGCATAAGTCGACCTGAGCAAAGTTGCAATATAATGACATACATCTTTAAAGAAATATCTGCTGTCAGTCATTGCACATGTTGGCAGATATGATGAATTAGGCCAATGGCTTTTTGAGTAGTCTGAAGGAGCAATAAAGGGAGTTAGTTGTAATAAAATCCTAGTGAACTTAATCTGAATGTAGCCTGATCTTCAAATAAATAATGCACATTATTTTATAGTTACTTGTGAGTGATTGTCATGTTTACATCTGAGAGAAGAATATGGTATGAGCAATGAGAAACCACAGATGTGTGGAGAGACAGAAAGGAAAAAAAACTCCTGACTCTTTCAAGAATGGGAGGCCATGACTCCCATGTTCATCTGCCAAACCTTACCTCTGTTGTGGATAAATCGCAAGTTACTTTTAATTTGGCTACGTATTAAGAAATCTCACAATCAAATACTGAAACAAATGATGTAAACATTACTGTATGTCACATCAAAATAAGACCTCTCAAATAAGCAAGTTAAGCCTCACAACTGAACTTGGCTATTATCCAATTAATGGTGGCATTTAGCCATGATTCCAAACAACTGTGTCATTCTGGAAGTGTCCAGTTTGGATCCTTGTGCAGTATTGTTCTTCAAAGCTGCTGAAGATTTCTGGAGATGAATTCTTATACAATTTTCTGTCTTTTTCAAGTTTGTAGTATGACATTATTGACGATCTTTTAGATTATTTCATCCCAAGTATTGATTACATTTATGGAGACCACAAGTCTGTAACTTGCCTTCTTTTCAGAAGTAGCTCTACTGTTCCTTGTAATATTCAGTGTTAGCTTTTGGTTTAAAATAGCCTGTCCAGCAATTAACTCGTTAAATTCTTCAGGGCATTCCTTCTGTAGGCAGTCTTAATTGCCCATTTGTCACGAGACAGCTAATTATCCAGCAGTAAAACTCCTGTCTTACAGGAAACAGCTTGTTTATGATACTTTGACTCCTTTTTCCCCAGGGAAGGTTAATTAGCAAATTGCTTTTAATTCCTTTATAACAGTTCCTCCTTTCATCTTGGGAAAACAATTTATTCCAGAAAGAACTATTGCTGTTTCTTCCAATCCATAAAGTTATTAAAGTTCTGAAGTTTACATTGTCACACCTCCAAACTTCCAAAGTTCCAGGGCACTTTCCTGAGTTGGGATTGCACATTTAGGTATTATCCCAAACGGAGCAAATATTCAGCAGATTGGTTTGCATTCCTGGAGGTGCTTTTAGTACTGTGTACAATGTTGAAAGATGTGTGGACAACAAAACCATGAGTTCAAGAAAAGCAACCGTGGAACAATTTGATTTAGGTGACAGAAAGGGGATGCTGAGCTAAAGGTAAGAGAATTAGAAATCACAAATTGCGGTGGAAGGAATTAAGACAAAAAGATTTTGTCCACTGGCAAAAGAAAAAAATAAAAGGATAGTTGGGAGAAGAAAATTTAAAAATAATCAAAAAATGTATTGTTGATCAAAAAATCTAGATAGTCTGATTAGTTTGGACGTGAAACCCAAATTGGCAGAGTTGCAGATAATGAGGAGAATTGTCAAAGGATGCAGTGGGATATAAATAGATGGCAGAGAAATGGCAGATGAAGTTTAATCCTGATAAGTGTGCAGTGATGCATTTTGGAAGATCAAATTCAGTTGTCAGTTATACAATAAATGGCAGAGCCCTAAGCAGGGGGATCTGGGTGTACAGGTCCACAGATCCCTGAAAGTTGCAACACAGGTGGTTAAGGTGATCAAGAAGGCATACAGCATACTTGCTTTCATCAGTCGGGGCATCGAATATAAAAGTTGGCAAGTTATGTTACAGCTGTTAGACCACATTTGGGATATTGCATGCAGTTCTGGTAACCACACTACCAGAAGGACGTGGATGCTTTAGAGATGCTGCAGAGAAGGTTTACCAGAATGTTGTCTGGTGTGGAGGGTTTTAGTTATGAGTAGAGATTAGATAAACTCAGCCTGTTTTCACTGGAAAGATGGAGACTGAGAAGCAACCTGTTAGAGGTCTACAAAATTATGACAAGCATAGATAGGGTGGATAATCCAGGGCGGAAAAGTCCACTACAAGAGGGCATTATTCAAGGTAAAAGGGGAAAAGTTTATGGCAAAAGTGCAGGGAAAAGTTTTGACAGAGGGTGGTGGGTGCCTGGAATGCACTGTCAGTGGAGGTGGTGGAAGCAGGCACATTAGCAACGTTTAAGGCGTATCTTGATAGATGAATGGAAGGCAAACAGAGGGAAGAAAGCTGCTCATTGGCACAATGATGTGAGTCTAAGTAAGGATTAGGAATTAGCACAGGCTTGGTGCGCCTGTTTCTGTGCTATATTGTATTGTAATGTATTGTAAAATCTTGAAATTAGTTGGGTTGGATTAGAATCGCCAAAGACAAAGAGATTATTAATGTAAAGAGTCAGGATGGAAAAGAGGAGATTTTAGAAGGAAAGTTAGGAAGGGACCTGATGGAGATCTTTAAACAATCAGGATATGAAAAGATGTGAAAGACAGCAGAGTGTATTGTTCAAATTGGGAAATGTGTTGCAGATTTTGTAGAGTCTAAAGTGAGACCTAGCCCTTCCACCCAGAAATGAACAGCATGTTTAAATGGGTGGTTTTTTTTGTTTCTATTTTTCACATGTTTTAAAAGAATTATTCACATGTTATTGTACTGCTGATTACATAATTAAATCATGTGTTATTGTGTTGATGATCACGTAATTAAATGACAATTATGAAGACTGAAAGAACAAGCCAAATCCCCTGTTTCACTAACAGTACAGTCTTCCACAGGTGTTAATGTTGACAATCAATGGAAGAAACTTGCTAGAGTCACCAAGGATCATGCCAAAGACCAGATTCTTATCTTCAATGATGCCCATATACTGATGTCACTGCTTGGAGCTAAAGAGATTGACACTGCAAATGAAGTCATCACATCACTGCAAGAATTCTCCAAGTAAGCATGCCTGTATATCAGACACTTCCAGCCATTTAAAGGCTTGAGAATAGGTTCTCTCAAGGGAGTTATTTCCATACTGCAGACTCTGGATGCCAATCTGTTGATACATTGTGATATTACTGAAAATCTTACCTATTTACAAGTAATTCACTGAAAACGAACCCTTCTTGCACATTGTCTATTGTTGTTTTTACATTTTGAATAGAAATAATTGTTTCAACTCAAAGCAAGGGACAGAATTGAATACCAAAATGCTGGAATGTAATCATCTAACATAGTTACTCTGAGAGTCAGAATTTAAAGCATTTTAGAAAACTAAATGCAAGAACAGGAGTAAGCCATCCAGCATGTCAAGTTTGCTTTGCATTTGGAAGGATCATGGCTCACCCAACAGCTACCTCAAATCTGCACTTTTGCCTATCCTGATGATCTTTAACTTCCTTTGCTTAACATGTATCTATTCACCTTTGCTTTAAAAATATTCAATGACTCTGTTTCCACCACCTTTTCAGAAAGTGAGTTCCAAAGACTCAAGACCCTCTGAGAAAGAAACATTTTGTCTCATCTCCTTTTTAACTGGTTGATTCCTGATTTTTTGAATAGTGATCCTTGATCTAAATTCTCTAACGAGAGGAAAGAACCTCTCATATGTACCTGTCAAGATCCTGCAAGATCTTATGTGATTTATTCAAATCACCTTTTACTTGTCTAAACTTCAGCGAATGCAAGCCTAGCCAGTCTAATCAATCCTTCAATGACAATCCATCTATTCAAGGTATTAATGCATTTATATATTCCCTGAAATAAGTTGACCAATGCTATGCACAGTGCTTCAGATGAAGTCTTACCAGTACCCTGTGTAACTGAAGCATAACTTCGCTACTTCCTTCATCATAAATGGCAATATATTAGTAGCTTTCTTGATTATTTGCTATATCTGCATGCTAACCTTTCATGCACAGGGACACATTGACTCCTCTGTTCAATTTATCTGACTTTGCCTTAGTTTGCAGTTTCAGTTCTCCAGTCTCACTTTCTATGGGACCAATGCCCACTTTTGAACTCTTCCGTAAATATTTATAGAAACTTGATTATTTGTTTTTAGTTTCCTAACTAGCTTTTTCTCTTATTCTAACTTTCCTTTTTTTATTGTTTGTTTTTTTGATAAATTCTCTCTAATCTTCTCATCTGTCAACTGCCTTTGCACAATCATACTGCTTTTCCTCTTAGTTTGAACATTATCTTTAACATTTCAAAATAAACATGGATAATAGCTCAGCCCGTGGGATTTTTCTTCCTGTTAGAACATTACTATTTCCACTTAAACAGTTAGACCCTGCATCTTACAATAAAGTGTCAGATTTAGTGATTCTGGGTATCAAGAGTAGGAATACAGGGTTAAACTGTGAGATCTCAAATTGTTAAACCTACATAGACAAATAATTTTCCAGGACACATAATTGTGTAAGCTATAAGATTCCATCTACACAAGAAACTGATTAACTGCTTCTAAAAGAAAGATATAATCAGGAAAATAGTTGAGAAATTGCAATAAATTAAGAAAGGCTTTTACTAAGAAAAACCAAAGGTTTGCATTCAGTGAGCTACTGTTATGCGCAACAAAGGATATTTTGTAGTGAGATGCCTCATATGAACAATTAGATTTGACTCCAGAATGTTGTTACTAGCAGGTGAGGAAGAGTAGAATGGCTACTTCATAAAATCCCTATAGTGGGGAAGCAGGCCATTCGGCCCATCGAGTCCATACCAACGCTCAGAAGAGCATTCCACACATATCCACTGCTCTACCCTATCCCTGTAACACTATATTTCCCATTACTAATCCACCTAACCTACACAATCCCTGGACATTATATGGGCAATTTAACATGACCAGTCCACCTAATCTGCACATCTTTGGACTGTGGGAGGAAGCTGGAGTGCCCGCAGGAAACCCACACAGACACAGAGAGAATGTGCAAACTCTGCACGGTCACTGCAAGGCTGGAATCAAACCCAGGTCCCTGGTGCAGTGAGGCAGCAGGACTAACCAGTGAGCCACCATGCCTCCCCAAATTTGGCCACAAACTCTTTTTCTAAGGATGTGGTTGTCAATTCAGCCAATTTCTAACTATTTAAATACTGTGACTGTAAAAGAGATACAGAGACAGGTTTCTTTGTTAAGCTTTAGTAAAGGAAAGAGAATAATATTTATCAGATTTCACCCAATCTAATAAATGTAATCTAGTACTCTACACATACATGCACTCAGATTCACACATAAGTTACTGTAAGGATGGATTAATTAGGTTTTTTTAGAGCCTGCCAAAATGTATTTTTTTCCAGGATAGGGGAGTCCAAAACTATAGGGTATAGGTTTAAGATTTAAAAGGGATCTGAATGGCATTCTTTCATGCAAAGGGTGATGCGTGTATGGAACGAGCTGCCAGTGGTGAGTACGATTACAACGTTTCAAAGGCAACTGGAGGGTATATGAAAAGGAAGGGTTTAGATGGATATGGGCCAAATGCTTTCAAATGGGATAGCTGGTCAGCGTGGACAAGTTGGTCTGTTTCTGTACTGTATAACTCTCCAACTGACAAGTTATCTGAATATGATCAGGGCTAATGGATTCCATGACCATTATTTACATTAGATTATGGATGGATGAATTTCTTTTTTGGCCAGAATTCATTGTCTGAGGTGATTTCACCTAATACTCTGTCTTGCCCAGTTGCATATCTCAATGATTGACTACTTTATGATTGGTTAGGAGATAGTCAAATCACACTCCTTCAAGGATTTTGTCTCTGCAGTTTTCAAGACAGGCTGGCTCCATTTTAATGGCACTAGAATTTCTGAGGTACAATCATGTAAACATCCAGCCATCCCTAATAGCTGTTGTTTCAAAGTCTCCAGAATGCTGCTTTGGTCTTCTAAAACTAAATCAGTGATTTTCAGCGTGTAAATATATAGTGTTGAGTTTTGATATAAAGCAAGGCTTTGTTACAACACCAGCAGGTAAAGGTCATATTTGTACTGTGCCCCTCAGGTGCACTAATTGTCTGGTCTATTTATAACATTGGCAACTAACTTTAGTGATTAAGTTCATAACGTTTTATTCAATTAAGAAATGAAAAACTAATTTGATTCTAATTGTGATTGATGTATCATTAAGGGGGCAATACAGCAATGATATTACATTTTTAATTGTCTGAAACTTTGAAGGTAACAATATTGTGAATCATTGGGTTACTTGGTCTCTTTTGTATTTCCTCTAAACCCAAGTGGAGAAAGTGAGGTCTGCAGATGCTGGAGATCAGAGCTGAAAATGTGTTGCTGGAAAAGCGCAGCAGGTCAGGCAGCATCCAGGGAACAGGAGAATTGACGTTTTGGGCATAAGCCTGAAGAAGGGCTTATGCCCGAAACGTCAATTCTCCTGTTCCCTGGATGCTGCCTGACCTGCTGCGCTTTTCCAGCAACACATTTTCAGCTCTAAACCCATGTGCCCAACTAGTACCTGCCTTCCTAACTGTGTCCGGAAATCCAAACTCTAGCTCACCTGCCAAATCTGCTTAAGATTGTTAGGGACAACTCTGCCTTACCAAATAATTCTTTGCTATCTTAAGTGCAGTACAGAACAGAGTGTTTTATTTCACCAGTATTACTGACCAATACCACATCCAAATCTTCATCGCCTGTTTTTAATCCACTTCCAGACAAATGTTCAAGCATTGTTAAATTGAGCCCTACATTTCCTGGAGTCATCAGAAAAGTTAAAAATTGTACAAAATGTAAAGTTCCCCATTTTAACTGACTTTCAGACCCAGATTAATGCAAAGCATGAACAAGATTTCTTTAACTGAACAAGAATAATTATTTATTGCAATAATTAGACTCTAGCTATATGTAAATGGTTTTAAATCATCAGCTTATAATACCACCAATTAAAACTCTCATCACCTTGGAAATTCCCCCTTACACACAGACCCAGATAAATTGGGTTATGGGCAGAAGGGCCGAACTGGAAAGATAGTTTTGATAGTCTCTGTTCCTGGGTTTTGTTGTTAAGATGATCTTTATGACTCTTCTGCTGGCCAGCATATTACTTCTGTCATCTTTCTCTGGATGTGTTCACTGGTTGGTAAGAGACACAAGGTAGTCAACTTATAAAAAAATTCTGACTTATCAGTTAAAAGGCATAACTTACAGCAACTATTGTAGGAAAGATGAACTTGTTTTCTTCAGGTTTATAGTGAGTTTTGACTGCAGAGAATGGAGAGACTGCTTCTGAGCTGGGGAAGAACTGAACACTTGTCTCTCTCTCTCTCTGTAACTTGTTCCCAGCTGCAGGCTGGTCAGTTACCTGAGAACCAATCACAAATTTATTGGCAGGCAGAAAGGTCTCTGTGGTCGATAATGCTAACTTTAACCCTATCGCAGTCCATAGACTGATCATGTTATTGCCAGCAAAAGCTGCATCTGTACACTCCTTGGCTTCAAATCGTCTATAACTCAACCTTCAATTATTGTTCATGCAATCCTTCACATAATGCCTGGCATGGATGTCAGATAACTTGCTTTCAAAACATACAGCCACCCTTTTAAATACATTGTTTAAAGTAGGTCCTAATCATTTCAATCCCCAGTTTTGTAAAAACCAAAATTTTAAAAAAAAGAAAGTTTACAACACTATGTATTTAAATGCAGCAAAAGAAGGAATGCTTATTTTTGTCTGAGATGTTCAAACCACAGTTTTGTTTTTGAATGTTTACCAGGGCAGCCCTCCTGCTTGTAAAGTTTTACAAATGTGGCTCTGTTTTGTTTCCCAAACTGGAATCAATGTGATGTTAATTCTCTGATACAGAGTAACAAAATATAACTTAAAAATAGTGAAAATAGTAACTTCTTTGAGAAAAACATTTCATCCTAGTAATATCAGATTGGTGCAAAGTTCACGTAGATACCAAACTTGTTTTGCTTGTGAAGAAAGCCTTTGGTGAAGTCTCACATTAGGCTGTGTATTTCCATTGGATGATGCTCATCTACAATAAAAAGCTGCTTAAATCCATTTCTGGAAAAAGTGCTAATTGACATTTTAATGTAAATTATGAATTCACATGAGACAAAATGCAGTGAGCCATATGCATCAGACCACTAATTGTAGAATTTTTTTTTTCAGAACTCCTGGTGAAAACTATCAATACCAAATTGGTAAAGATTTGGGACTTCCTATCTGTCAGGCAATAGCAGAGTTTGCGAATGGAAATTACAGTCGCACTGTGGATCTGTTAAATCCAGTTCGTTACCAGATTCAGAACATTGGAGGCAGTAATGCACAGGTATTTTCTGGTATCTTTTCAGAATAATCAACATCAGCTGAAATAAGATAACACGTCAATCTTAACAGCTCTTAAAACATGTTGTTTAAGTGATGGCAACATATGGCACAGGAACAGACCATTTTTGCTTTGAGCCTGCTCCATCATTTGATAATGTGACAGCTCATTATCAACATTGCTTAGATGCCTTTGTTCCAAATCTTTTGATGCAGCTACCTAACAAGAACTTACTGATCTCAATCCTGAAAGCTCCACTTGTTCCTATCACCCACAGATGGGGAGGAAAGAATTATAGATTTGTCTTAGAGTTTTTGTGTGATTTTTCTAAGTGGATTAAACCAAATAGAATATTGGGTGCAATTCTGGTCTCCCTTGTATAGGAAGGATGTTGTGAAACTTGAAAAGGTTCAGAAAAGATTTACAAGGATGTTGCCAGGGTTGGAGGGCTTGAACTATAGGGAGAGGCTGGGGCTATTTTCCCTGGAGCATCAGAGGCTGAGGGGTGACCTTGCAGAGGTTTATAAAATCATAAGGGGCAAGGATAGGGTAAATAAACAAGGTCTTTTCCCCAGAGTGGGGGAGTCCAGAACTAGAGGGCATAGGTTTAGGGTGAGAAGGGCAAGATTTAAAAGGGACCTAAGGGGCAACTTTTTCATGCAGAGGATGATGCATGTATGGAATGAACAGCCGGAAGAAGTGGTGGAGGGTGGTACAATAACAACATTTAAAAGGCATCTTGATGGGTATAATGATAGGAAGGGTTTAGAGGGATATGGACCATGTGCTGGCAAATTAGACCAGATTAGATTAGAATATCTGGTCAGCATAGATGATTGAACCAAAGGATCTGTTTCCGTGCTATACATCTCTATGACTCTACTATGCTACTCCCCTTTAATTTTATAAATAAACCTGTCATTTGGCAATGTTTGAAAATCCAAATACAAACATCCACTGCATTCAGAAGAGGTGTGTCTAATAAGGATAAAATAATAATGGGGGATTTCAATTTTCACTGCACTGGGAAGCAAAACCTACAACGAAAAGAACAGATGATACATTCATGAAATGTAAATAATAATTGTTTTCTGGATCGGTATATTAAGGAAGCAATCAGGGATCAGGGTGTTTTAAATACTGTACTGTACACTGAGACAGGTCTACTTCACAGCTATGTACTAAAGGGATCATATAGGTAAGATTTACCACTAGATGATAGAATTTTACATTAGCTGGAATTTTATGCTCATTGTGGAGTGGCCTTTACTTCACAGAGGTGTTACAGTGCAGGAGGAGGCTATTTGACCCATCTTGCCTCCATTGACTCATCAAACGAGCAACATTACCTACCGCCAATGTGCTGCTTTTTCAACATTCCCTTCTACACTATTTATATTCAAATAATCATCCAATGCCCTCTTGAATACCTCAATTGAACTTGCCTTCACCACACTTTCAGATGGTGTATTGCATACCATTATTTTCAACACATTTCACAAACCAAACTTCCTTAGCAGGAGGTTGGTCAGAATAAAAATAATAACATTAATAATTTTGTGTCAGATTTCTTTGAACAAGCTAAGTTGAAGGATGTGGAGGTCTTTTTACTCAATTTATTTTTACTGCATTAGATGCATGATTTTTAATGTATTATTTATTCTCTTCCTTGCCTTTGGAGACAGGAGCTTGGTTTTTAATTCATGCTGAAACCAGGAGGGAACGGACAGCTGCTAAAGTAGGGCTATTGGCCATCAACCACATTTTCTAATTTGTGGGATTGGGAGAGTGGCGGGGCTAGGCCACCAGCCTGTACGCAGTGCAGTCAATTAGGCCTATTAAACCCACTTAAAAATGCCTCCAGGTTACTGTAGGTGGCAAGGACCAGTTTAGCTTTGTGAAGATCATTTTCAAGTAGGGACTCATGGTAGTGCTCCTCACTCTGAGCCAGGAAACCTGAGTTCAAGTCCCATCTGCTTAAGAGGTATCATAGCACATCTGAACTGGTTGATGCAAAATAGCTAAACTGAAGATCTCGTCCTCTAGGCAGGCTTAGAGTCCCACCGTATTTGCCAGGTGCAACAGCAGGAGCATTTGACCACGATGGAGAGGGATTGCTCCCACCACTATGAAGGATCGGCTGCAAAGAAAGGCTATTTAAAAAAGCATTGCAAGAGGGTGTCTCCATTTTGAAGTATCTTCTCCATTAAACGCACAGTGCATTCATGCTACCACCTTCAAACTAAATTCCTGCTGTTGAACTTTGAATATGTTATGGTATTGTGTCATATAATTTGAACAAATTTGTGATAATTGGATTTTTTTGACTGCAGGTTATCTAATTTCTTTAAAACAATTTTGTTTTTTGCAGAGAGATGTCTTTAACCTGCTATTGATCCATGCTGCTTTAAAATCAGACAGCAGAGATCACCAAAAACTAGCCAGGTATGTGCCAGATTTAATGGAGGAAATAGGCTTTTGGTATCAGGCTTGAAAACTGGGAGGGTGTAGAAGAAAAGATGGGGGTGTAAACTTACTGATTCACGAGGACATGGGCTGCAACTGGTCAACAACAGCCAACTGGTCAATTACCTGCCAATTAATTCTTGTCCCTTTGAAAGATGGTTACCTGTCCTCAAAGGCTGCTGACCAATCAAAATGTGCAACCAGAATTGGTGGTCACTGCTGGAGCTGCAGGTGGAGAAAGACAAGGTGATGGTTGTGTGATCTCACAGCTAGGTAAAGGTGGGGTCTGTGGACGCTGGGGTCAGTTGGACATCCCTAGGCTGTGTGGATTGGTGAGGGCAGACAGCACCCTTGCTGTGTGAGCAGTTATTGACGCAAAGGAGTAAGTAGCTCCTTGACCAAAAGTACCTAAAGTAGAGGTAAATCCCATGCCCCTTCCCATTAAGCCAGCCAGGAAGCCACCAGAGTTTACATTGTGAACTCCTGACATGGTAGAGAACTCAACTGATTTCTGGTTGAGAGGATTTTCTGACACCTTTCCTGCCACAGACAAGGGAGCATGCCAGTGCAACAATGATTTTAAGAACGTGACAATTCTGTAATATGATTCATTATAATGTTGATTGACCCAGTTTGTACATTGCAATTTTTCAATCCATTGTGCCTGCACTGTCTCTTTAGGAGACCTATCCAATCCTTCCCGTTCTCTTGTTGTATCCCACAACTCTGAAAATATTTCCATCTCAAGTTTATATGAAATTTCCTGTTCAAAGTTACTACTGAAGTTGCTTCATTTACCCTTTCTCTTCATTGAAAATAGCTTTGTCTAGTTATTATTGGATCAGGACTAAATCAAAGAAATGATTTTTATATAACCTTTTCAGACATATTGTATAGATCAGACCAAACCCCTTAAAAATATATCAAGGAAATAGCTGAGACCCGAAATTATATCTTATTTAAAGGCAAGTGTAAGTGCTGTGATGTGATTCGATTGGTCAAATTACTAGATTTCAACCAACTTAAGGTGTTGATTGAAGTGTTAGCTGTTTGCTCATGTGGATGTTAAAGATTCCATGACAGTACTTAGAAGTGAAGAGGCATTATCCCTGATACGAAGTCAAGAATTATTCATCAATCAACATCACAAAAACATCTGAGTGTTCTCCCACAATATATTCAGAGTTGTGGGATACAACAAGAGAACGGGAAGGATTGGATAGGTCTCCTAAAGAGACAGTGCAGGCACAATGGATTGAAAAATTGCAATGTGCAAACTGGGTCAATCAACATTATAATGAATCATATTACAGAATTGTCACGTTCTTATAATCATTGTTGCACTGGCATGCTCCCTTGTCTGTGGCAGGAAAGGTGTCAGAAAATCCTCTCAACCAGAAACCAGTTGAGTTCTCTACCATGTCAGGAGTTCACAATGTAAACTCTGGTGGTTTCCTGGCTGGCTTTAGGGGAAGGGGCATGGGATTCTACTCTACTTTAGGTATTTTTTGGTCAAGGAGCTACTTACTCCTTGGGATCTTGCTTTATGCAAAGTAGCTACTGTTTCCTAAATTACAGAATTAGCTACATTTCAAAAGTGTTTCAGTGACAGTAAAGCATTCTTGGATTTCCTGTGGTTGGAAAGGGTGCTAAGTAAATGCAATTTTATGCTTTTGTTTATTATATGGATTCACCTTTCAATTACCCTAACCTGACAAATGAAGCACCATCAATTAAAAAATAGTCAACTGATTAGCTTTTTAATGCATTATCTTTTCTCACTTTAAGATAAAGTCAGATACCACACAAAAGTAACATTCCTTTGCATCTCATCCATTCTTGTTCATCTTGCTCAACTCATTTACTTGAAGGGCTTTTGCCCGAAACATCGATTTTCCTGCTCCTCGGATGCTGCTTGATCTGCTGTGTTTTTCCAGCACCACCACAATCTTGACCCATTTACTTGTATGTTAATCATGAAAATCTACAGGACTAACAGCCTGAAGAATATCACAATTTACTTATTGATGACTTCGACTTTTGAACCTGGGACATGCATGTCTAAAGGAAACCGATCTGGCATATAGATGATAGTTAGAAAATGTGGCTCTTACCAGCTATCCACTGGCAGTATGGCTCAGAGAACGATACTCTGCTCAAATTGGCCCTTTAATAAAATGCAGTGCCTTGGACCCCCAGGTAGGTTGCTTTGTTGCTGCTTGGCATACTACTACACCTTCTCTGTTAAGAGTGCAGACCAGCTTGAATTCTCAACCGAGGAGTCTCCTTCTGGCACTTACTCCTCCATCAGAGATCACCTTGTTTGAAACTGGCAGATGTTTTGCTCCAAAGGTTCTCTGGAACTTGGAGCAGTGACTGGAACACAAATAAGGCCTAGCTTATATCTCAAGCTTTTCACTTTACACTTGCTTAACGTAATGTCATGATGTGCTAGACCAGTGAAAATTCAGACCCATTACCATCAGGTTTGTAACATTTATTATCTGGATTTATTAGACTTCTTAGGCAGTGGTTCAGATTGAGCACGACTGGCTTCCACTCTCATCCAATGGATTCTGAGATGTCTGATAAATTCAATGTGCTCAATCTGCAGACTCTGTCACATGCAGGGAAAGTGGTGCTTGTGAGGTCAGACAGATGAGGTGTTTGGAGGTTTGTGTGTTCCCTTGACACCTTTGCCTCTGCAGCTCCCAACGAAGTCTCTTAATTAATTCAGTATCTTATTGAATGAACTGTCTCCATTTTAGTTGGTCACAAGAATCGGAGGGGATGTTTAATTTCTTCAAGCTATCTTGAGGACATCACCACTAAAATATTTCTTCTCTTATCCTGGGAGTCTCCTGCCATGGCTCAGATCAGTATGGATCTAGTATCAGCCATGATTTGGAATTAGTTGCTCCTTTGGGAGTAGGAATGCTATTAAAACTTTCTAGTTTACTTAGCAATAACTCTTACTGTTTTCCAAGCAATCAACAAATTATGAAACACCATTTTATAAACAATTTCTCATACAATAATAAATATGTTGTATGTTTTAGGTTTATTTGAAAATATGCTTGTCAGTGAGGCTGGAGTTATTTTATAACACCAAAAACAACCTGTGTAATCTGTTACTAAAAAACACAGTTCACTTTGCTATTCCCTATTACCCGGAAATCACAATAATCAATGGTGCACTAAGGCTGCAAGATGCGAGGAATTCTGCTTTGAGTAACTTCACTTCTGACTTCTCAAAGCCTGTCCACTATCTATAAAGGGCAACTTCCAAACTTGGGATCTATACCATATTGAAGGTAAGGGTAACACAAGCAGAGGAACACCACAGCCTAAAAGTTCCCCATCTTGCCTCACTATCCTGATTTGAAACTATATTCACAGGATCAGCAGAAATCCTGTAATCCTTTTCCTTACAGGACTGTGGGTATACATATACCTAAGGAGCTCACCATCAAGAATATTTCAAGAATATAAAAACTAGAATTATCATCCTGAAAACCACACTACTATCAGAAAATGCAGGGGATTAAACAAATGAATTCTGAAATTCATCTGGGAGGAGTAGCATTGAATACTTAACAGACTTGAAATTGTCTTAATGATTTAGCAGAGGTGTTGGTCCAGTTCAGATGAGTATGCTAAGTACATTATTATTTAATTATTCAATTTCAGAGCATTCACGTGAAGTAGAACTTGGATCTGTATTTATTCCCTCTAAACTTCATGACTACTTTCTTGTAATTTTCTAGGTTTTTAATGTTTTTCTTTCACCAATAGATGCCTCGTCCTGGAGCGAGATGCTTTTCGACCAAACTCCCCAATGACTGAAAGGCTGATTCGCAAAGCCACAGCACTGCATAATGTGGACTGAATCAAGATTAAGACATATTCAATACAAATGGGAGAATTACTTTAACTTGCTTTAATAACCATTAGTTAATAATTATAGGGATTATAATTAAGGGAGGGAGTGATTGGAACAGGGGAGAAAAAAGGCAGGAAGAGGGTATCAGGGAAAAATGATGGGAAGGAGAATGGATAGAATATGGATGTTAAAAACAAAATACTTCGATGAGAACAGTGGTAAGACAACCCAATTATGGATTTAAAAAATAATTTGCCATTAGATTACTAATTACGCATTTCATCTCCTTGAGTAATGTTGCAGATTCAGCATGAAAGCTTCGTACTTATGCTCCCCTTTTGAGTGTAAAATATGATATTGACTCAAGCCTGTGATTCACTCTATCGGTTTTGTGCTTTCAATGTATTTCTGGGCCTGTAACTGCTCAGCAACAACAAGATTCTGTTCCAAAAACTAAGATTCCAGTCTAGCATTTCTTTGTTTACATCACTCCTCTATCTGGACCCCTTCCAGTTCCTATCAAGAATTTAATTGTATTTTTCATTAGTCCTCTGTGTCCAATTTCAAAATTAAATTCTGCTTGGCTCCTTTATTTTTTACTTTGGCTGTTCAGCTCAAAAATAAGTTTCAGTTTGCTGCTATTTGTTCTGGGGACTATTTTAAGCATAGGATAAAATCATGCCTCTTGTGTCTTATTTATACAGTCATACAGCACAGAAACAGATTCTTCGATCCAACTCATCCATTCCGACCAGATATCCTGATCTGTCCTGGTCCCATTAGCCAGCATTTGGCCCATATCCCTCTAAACACTTCCTAATCATATGCCCATCCAGATGCTTTTTAAATGTTGTAGTTGCACCAACTTCCGCCATTTCCTCTGGCAGGTCGTGTCCTACATGCACCATATTTTGTGTGAAAAAGTTACTCCTCAGGTTCTTTTAAAATTTTTCCCCTCTCATCTTAAAAATATGCTCTCTCATTTTGGATTCCCCACATCCAGGAAAAACACCTTGGCTATTCATCCTATCTAGGCACCCTGTGATTTTATAGACATCTATAATGTCACCCCTCAGCCTCTGACGCTGCAGGGAAGAAAGATCCAGCCTATTCAGCCTCTCCCTGTAACTCAAACCCTCCTGTCCTGGCAACACCCTTGTAAATCTTTTCTGCACCCTCTCAAATTTAACAACATCCTTCCTATAGAAGGGCGACGAGAAGTGTACGCAGTATTCTACAAGTGGCCTCACCTATGTCCTGCCGCGACATGACCTATAAGGGTGACTCTGTAGAGGTTTGTAAAATCATGAGGGGTACAGATAAGGTGAATGGTAGGTGTCTTTTCCTTTGGATGGGGATTTCAAGACTAGGGGGCATATTTTTCAGGTAAAAGGAGAAAAATTTAATAGAGTTTTTTTACACGCATGGAATGAACTTTAAAAGCACGGGGTGGATGTAGGTACAGTTAGTGGGTTACTACGCTTAAAAGATACTTGGATAAGTACATGAATAAGAAACGTTTGGAGGGATACAGGCCAAACACGGGTGGGACTAGTTTCGGATTATGGTTGGCATGGACTGAAGGGTCTGTTTCCAGGCTGTCTGACTCTATGACTATAAAGATCTTGAAATATTTTGTATCACATTTTAAATGTATTCTGATTCATATTGTTTAGAATTCCTATCATGTTAATTCTACAAACACCAGTACAAATGTGTCATTTTATATGCTGTCAGAAGTTCTAGCTTTATAACCAATTTGCTTTGACATAAATATGAATGAAGAATATCTACGAAAACTTTTTCATGTGTAAGTTTGTTTTTGTACAATTGAACAAAATTATATTCCTTTTGGAAATCATGATTTTTGCTAACCCTTCCTCATTAAACCTATTTTTAAAAACTCACTGTGGCTAAAGCACTTGCTTTTTAACTGTCGAATTTTGGATTTAGATCCAACTTGCTCCTAACTGATGTTAGTATTCATCTTCAGGCTTTGCCACAAAGCATTCATTCAACACATTTTAATGTACAATGGTTTCAAGAGGTGGGCACAGTTTTCACATACAATCTGGTTGCCATGGGGAGAGAAACCAAATTGAATGAATTTAGTGGTGGCTGACAGGATGAAGGAGATAGAATGGGAAGTGTGCAGTATTCTCACTTATTTTTCCTTCCCTGTATCAGCATGGAGATTCAAGTGTGAACCAGAAATTACTGGCTTCCTGATGAGAAGGCTGGCCAATGAGAGCTGGGAATGGAGCCTCCGCACTCAGTTGCATGTGTGGGGGTGATGTGAACAGGAGTGGACTATTGTGAGCTTAAAGTTGGTCATTGTTGGCCATTTAAAAGCACAGTGGTACAGGAGTGGTGACAACTCCATGTTTTACGAAAGCACGCTTTGAAGAAGGCAGTGTCCATATTAGGCACTGAAGTTGCAAAAGATGAGAATATTTTTCCCTTTTCTGGACTATTGTGCTGGATGTGTTTGTTTCAGGATCCTTGCCAGAACGGTCTATCCAGTAATAGCCCTGGTAAAATGTAGGATATGATTGTAATGCATCTCAGCCTATGTTCATGCTTTTCTCACCAGGCATATCTTCACCCAGTATTCTCTATCTTCAAAAAGTCTACTCTGTAATGGCTCTGGTCGACAGAACACCGTGGTAGCTGAGAGTCATTACTCCCAGGATAGCAGTCTCACACTTGCAGGATCTGATTAGCCCAGTGGAGCTTTGAGGGCCACATGCACATAATCCATCACAGTTTGAGCTTCAGAGAATCCAGAAGTAAACACAGATTTGATGGTGTAGTTGGAACAGATTAAACTAGCCTGTCAGGAGATTGGGAACTTGACGGGTAACCAAGTTTAATGAAAGTGAAGTTACCAGAAATAGAAAAACTGCTAGGGAAATTAAAATATAGGAGAGACAATGTTTGACATCAAAAATGCTTTCAATGTGGATTTAATATCAAAAGGACAAAATTAAGGACACTACTAAATACATGCAGCATTTACAGCAAGATAAATGACCTAAGGGCACAAATAAAGATAAATGGGTATGATCTAATTGCTATTATAGAAACATGGCTGTACCGTGAAACTGCAAGTTCAAGAATAATCAAGAAGAAAAGACAAGGTGGAATTGCACTGATAATTAAGGAAGGAATTGTTACAGTAGTAAGGAAGAATCTTGGATCAGAAGAACAGCATGTAGAAACTAGACAGGACTAAAACAGCAAGGGGCAGCAAACGTTGGTTGGAGGTAATTATAGGCCATCAAATAGTCATGACAGTGTGCGGCATGATATTAATCAGGAGATGAGAGAAGCGTACTTAGAGAACACAGTAATCATGGGTTACTTCATTCTGTGTATAGACTGGGTAAACCCGTTGAGCGGGCTTGTGAAGACCCAGCATCAATATGGTTGGATATTGAGGCTTCCCATGCAAAGTGTACTCTTATTAGCCTGTTGTTCTTAGATAAATGAAGACAGTTGCAGAATACTTCGTAATCCAATAATTATTAATACTGTCAAAGTGTGGAGGGCAATGCAGCAGAGTGAGGATAATATATCTAAAACTTCTTTTCGTAGCCTAATAGTTGGTATGCCGGGGTTCCAGCCAGGGATAATGGACCCCGGGTTTAAACTCTGGGCAGCTAGGGGAATCTTCTTTGAGGGTGAAACAATGATGTCCTTTGGCCAAATAAGCCACAAGTATGGATTATCTAACAGAGACCTTTTTCATTTTTTCCAGATTAAGGAACTACGCTTTTGACTAACTCCTACAGACCCGATACAGAGAAGAGGGTGCTTCATGCCAAGAGCATGCATTTTGGGAAAGCAAACCTTAGCAGGACTTATACACTTAATGGTAAGGTCTGAGGGAGTGTTGCTGAACAAAGAGACCTTAGAGTGCAGGTTCATAGCTCCTTGAAAGCAGAGTCACAGGTAGATAGGATAGTGAAGAAGGTGTTTGGTATGCTTTCCTTTATTGGTCAGAGTATTGAGTACAGGAGTTGGGAGGTCATGTTGTGGCTGTACAGGACATTGGTTAGGCCACTGTTGGAATATTGTATGCAATTCTGGTCTCCTTCCTATCGGAAAGGCGTTGTGAAACTTGAAAGGGTTCAGAAAAGATTTACAAGGATGTTGCCATGATTGGAGGATCTGAGCTACAGGGAGAGGCTGAACAGGCTGGGGTTGTTTTTCGTGGAGCGTCGGGGGCTGAAGGGTGACCTTATAGAGGTTTACGAAATTATGAGGGGCATGGATAGGATAAATAGACAAAGTCTTTTCCCTGGGTTTGGGAGTCCAGAACTAGAGGGCATAGGTTTAGGGTGAGAGGGGAAAGATATAAAAGAGACCTAGGGGCAACTTTTTCACACAGAGGATGGTACGTGTATGGAATGAGCTGCCAGAGGAAGTGGTGGAGGCTGGTACAATTGCAACATTTAAGAGGCATTTGGATGGGTATATGAATAGGAAGGGTTTGGAGGGATATGGGCCGGGTGCTGGCAGGTGTGACTAGATTGGGTTGGGATATCTGGTCGGCATGGACGGGTTGGACCAAAGGGTCTGTTTCCATGCTGTATATCTCTATGACTCTATCTGTTGGGGTTGGGGAGATCTTCTCTGAGATATGGGAGGATATTTGTGAAAATGCGAGAAAGATTTTGATTTGTAATAGGACCCATGCCATGCAGCTGGAGATACTTCACAGGGTCCATCTAGCCTCAGATCGTCTCTCGAAATTTAAGGTGGGTGTATCCTCAGTGTGCCCCAAGTGTAAAATAAGTACTGGTACTCTCAATCCTGCCACAGGCTTTGTATATACTGGAGTGCTGTGGCAAGAGTAGTAGGGAGGGTCTTGGGGACCGAAGTTAAGATGGACCCAATCTCTCTTCTCCTGGGCCTGTCCAATTTATCTTCTTTAGATACTTACGGGAGAAAACTTTTTAATATCCTTACTTTCTGCATGAGAATAGCACATTTTGATGTATTGGATGTCCGAAAAGCACCCGGGCCTGTCGAGTTGGCATAAGCTAATCATGGAACATATCCCCGTGGACTTTCTCACAAATATGGTGCAGCAAAAAACTGAACTTCTGTAAGACTTGGCAAACCATTTTGGATTACCTAGATGCAGATTTGTCTGCCATTTTAATTAGGGCTTTTGTGTAGCCATGGCAATCTGATTAGCGAGCTTGGTACCCCAAGAGGAAGAATTTTGAATAAATGCGTGTGTAAAATTCAACAGTGTCAAAGGTCGGGAGCTATTGTTTCGTTGCGCTGAGTGGTGTTATTTATTTATTACTTCTCCTGGGCTGTCTATCTTGTACATTAGTATAGTTTTTGTTTGTTTTGTTCTTTATCACTGATTTTTTAAAAATTTCTTTTTTATAGAGTAATGTTGGTTTATTGTTGTAATTTTGTAAATTTATTAAAAAAAATCATTTTTCTCAATAAAAATATTTAAGAAAGAAACCAGTTGAGCATTAAAATTGTGGAAGGTGTGTTTCTGGAGTGTGTTCAGGATGGTTTTCCAGAGCATTATATTGAGGAGCCATCTAGAAGATAGGCTATTTTAGATATCACATTATGTGAGTAAACTTTTGTTGCAAAAGAGCCTTTAGGGATGAGTGACCACAAGATGGTAGAATTTATATGATGTTTGAAAGTGAGGTTATTCAAACTGAAGCAATGATGTTAAATTTGAATAAGGAAAATTATTAAAGCATGAGGCACAAATTGCTCAGAAAGGTAATCTCTGCTAAAGCTACAAGGAGATGTGTTTGCTTTCGGGTAATCCTTCCGTTATCAATTTATTGAAAGTTCAGAGAACAGAATGCCAGTTACAAGAATTAAACTAATATTCCTCGGAGACCACTGGAAGCTATTTGCACTGACCAGTGTCTTCAGAAAGCAAGTAAAATACAATCCCATGTGCCTGTGCAACTATGCATCATGGAAACTACTTAAGTGAACCTTCCAGTTACTTTTCCTTCATTTGCTTTAATTAATTCCTTAGTTGTGTCAGCCTGTCTGTCTGTGTGTGAGTGGGGGCTAGAATCAAAGATGATCGGTTTTAAATCATAAATTATATTACCTTGTTATTTAACTTTGTTCCACTTTGGCTACTGCACTATTAATAAATTGTTGTCCTTTGCTGAATTTATAAATCTGGTGTCTGGTATTGATTACTCACAAAGCCTGATATTGGTTATTCAAATGCTTTAATTTTATTGTGTGGCAAATGCAGGGATAAGGAGACTGATTTAATTTGGTTGTCTGTCTCTGACCTCCCATGTAACAAAGGGAGGTCAGAGACAGAAACAAGCTCATTTAGAAAAGCAGTGTACATGTTCCTTTCAGAGACTGAGGCTGTGAGTATATCTAGGAATGTGGTTCAAAGTGAAAATTAAACCAGTCGATCTTTTTTCGGTTTCAAATGTGGAGTAAAAGTCAGATTCTGATGTAGAATGAATAGCTATTGAATAAGTTAAAATAGTTTATATTTAATAATTAAAATAATAATTAAGAATCAGAAATGCAGCCAACAGATAAGTGGCAATTATCGAACAGTCGAATGAGGTGATGAAGGCAATGAGGTGGCGGGAAGCAAAGCTAAAAGGTAACCATCAAATCATAAGAAAGGGATTTTTAAGCACATGGTCAGTAAAGCACGGTCAGAGTGAAGGAGTATTTGTCTGAGTGAGACAGAGATCAACTAAGAATTTCATTCAAAGTTGGAATTTGGTGCTGAGAGGGATGAAAGTGCTTTAAATAAGATTTACTGCAAGAAGTAAAGTCCCCAGAGAAATAAGTGAGCAGGAGAGGATAAAAGGCACAGACCAAGAGGCCTGCCAGCAATGGCATGATGTCATGAACCACAATATGATGTAACTGCAAGGAAGACAGTTGATTGGTGAATAAGATATCTGGACATTTCTAGTCTTTAAAGTGATAGTAAGGTCTTCAGTTTTTTTTCCTCATTAAAAATAGGTTGATGAGAAACTGGTGGCACGGAGATCCAAGATGGCGGTGATCAAGAAGGTCTGCCCTGCTGAGCTCTGCACTATAACCCGGGCAAGGTAGTGCATTTACCTTCCCTTTTTTAGCTATTGCGGCAAAGATAGGCAGTCTTGGGTCCCCAGAACTGCTGTGTATTTGTTTAATTCATCAAGGAAGATGTCTAAGGGAAAAGGGCTGCGAGGATTGCAACAAGCAGGGCACCCCCCTGCAGCAACTGACATGCCCATGGCTGTAGCGTCAGCCTCTGCCAATGTTCCTGTGAACTTAACTGCGCAGAGGAGCCTGGTCTCAGAGTTCCTGAAACTCCAATAGAAGATTGATTTAGTGATGGAGGACCAGGTTGGAACGGATCTCAGCCATGCAGCAAAAGCATGAGCATGAGATCCAGCGTCTCAGGCAGCGAGTGGAGGAGGTGGTGCAATGGACTGCAGTTTCTGAAATCTCAGCAGAATCATCGGCAGGTCGGATTCAGGCCATGGAGAGCAGGTACGCACCTTATTGGAATAGGTCAATGACCTCAAAAATTGAGGCCGTGAGAAGAACATCCATCTCATCCGGCTGCCAGAATGGGGAGGAAGGAGGCCAGCTAATCAGCTTTGTGGAGCAATGGCTCCAGCAGTTCTTGGAGGTGGAGGTGGAGGCGGGCCAGGCACAAGTTGAGCAGGCCCACCAGGTCACAGTGCACAGGCCTGAATTGGACCAGCGCCCCCACCCGGTCCTAGAATGACTCCAGCACTATATAGATAAGCAAATGATGTTGGAAGCCTCTAGAGCACTGAGGAAGGATCCACTGGCCCTGATATACAAGGGATCAAAGATTATGTTTTTCCAGGATTTTTCTGCAGCTGTGATCTGCAAGAGGAAGGTAAAGAAAAGGCTGAGAGACTTGAATATTCAGTACTCTGTAAGATATCCGGCAGTGTTATGTTTCAGCCACAGAGAGTCCGTATATAATTTTGATTCATCAGAAAAGGCAAAGGACCTCCGGGGCACTTTAAAATAGACTGGTTGTTCAAATAATATGGACAATAGTGTTTTCTTTGTTTTCTCTGTTGTTTACCTTGTTCACTTGGTTTTGCTCTTTTAATATGATGGGGTTCTTTTTTCTTTTCCCTTCTTCTCTCCCATTGTCTTTTTTCTATTATTCCCTTTTCATTTCTCTTTCTTGGTCTAGGATGGGGTGGGGTTTGGGTTTTTTCAATCAATACTGACTGGGGCCAAAGTACGGGTGGGACGGGTTGAATACCCCCTTCGAAGTTTCTTGTCACAATGTCCATGTTTTTCTTTACTTTGTTTTCCCTGGGTTTGGGGCACAGCTTCAGCTTGAAGGAGCCATGGAGGGGGTTAGTGGGTAGTGTGAGTGCCCTCTGTGGGCAAGGAAGAAGTCTCCTCTTATTGTTTTATGTGTTGGTTCATTATAGAAATAGTTTTTAGAAGTTTTGCTCTGGTAGATTTTGTAGTTGTGTTTTCTAGTTTATACGAATCTTATTCTGTTTTCACTCAGTGCATTATAACCTTTTGGGGGGGTTATGGGCTATCTTGGATGGCTATGGCTATTTGCCCATTTAAATGGTGCACCTGGAATATTAAGGGGAGCCATTCACCGATTAAGAAAAAGAAGATACTTTTGAGCGAGTTTTATAAGGAGTTTATTAAACATGTTGACCAGGCCAATGTTGGATGTGTACAATTATTCATACAGTCAGGACTGCCTCCCATTCTCTCTGAGAGAAGCTAATATCTCCCTTATTCTCAAGAGCAGGAAAGCTCCAAGGATTGTGCTTCGTACTGGCCCATATCGCTATTAAACTTGGATTTCAAAACTTTGTCGAAAATGCTGGCGTTGAGACTAGAGAAGGTCTTGCCCTCCATTGTAAAGGAGGACCAGACAGGTTTTGTTAAGGGTCACAGGTCCTCTAACAACGTTAGAAGAGTACTGAATCTGGTCCAGGTATGCCAGCAGGGGTCAATTCCGGGTTTGGTGGTCTCCATGGATGCAGAGAAAGTGTTTGACCAGGTGGAGTGGCCATAGCTCTTTTATGTCCTGGAACGGTTTGGTCTTGGGGGTGGGGGGGTGGGGGGGGGGGGGTGAGTCTTCACCAGGTGGGTAGCAGTATAATATAGCGACCCTAAGGCAGCAGTTCTCACTAATAGAATGAGATCTGAAAATTATCATATTGGTAAAGGCAGCCAACAAGGGTGCCACCTTTCACCGTTGCTGTTTACATTAGTGATTGAGCCGTTGACAGAGGCTATCCTGAAGGACCCCAATATAGTTGCTCCAGAGGTGGGATCAGGGGGCCATAAAATCACCCTTTATGCAGATGATATTCTTCTTTTTCTAACTAACTTGACAATATCTGTGCCCCATTTGATAAAAGTGATGAATTTATTTGGTTCTTTCTCCAGGTATAAAATCAATTTTATGAATTCGGAGGCCATGCCTGTGGGGAGTCTTGTCAGAGTACCCAACCTTGGGGTTGGAATCCGATTCCCTCTCAGGTGGTCACAGCGAGGTTTCCTGTATTTAGGCATTTTTATTGCTCCGGCCTTTAATCAATAATATAAAGCTAATTTTTGTGCAGTTACTGAAGAAGATAAGGCAGGGCCTTCAGCTTTGGGAGGCTCTTCTGATACCTTCATTTGGTAGAATAGCTCTGGTTAAAATGAATGTTCTTCCTTGTTTATGATATCCCATGCGAATGCTCCCTTCGATGCTACCGAGGCAAGCGCTATGGAGGCTTAACAGTTGGCTCGGCTCTTTCATCTGGTGTCACAGGCAGCCTCTTATTAAGCTTGCTAAATAGCAGCTTCCACAGGCAATGGGGTGGGGGGTGTGAACTTTCCAGATTTTAAGAAAGATCAATTAAGTTCCCTATTATCCCAAGTGACTAATAGGGCTTGCCACGACCTGAGGTCAATTTGGCTGGACGTCAAGGCCTCCCAGGCAAAATGCCCCCTCATTAATTGTTGTTTAAGGACAAGATGAGGACTATCATGGAGCATTGCAAAACTTTGGAAAAAAAAGTCAAAACAACAGCAGTTTTAAAAGGGAGAAGAACAGACAAAGGACGCACATGGTGAGGACAGTGCAGGAGAGAGAGAGAGAGAGAGAGAGAGAGAGAGAACCTGCACAGTTACTGCCTTTGCTGTTTTTGAATTCATGTATCGCTGGACATCGGAGTGCATCTGGGAAAATTAACAAACAGTGAATTTCACAACTAATCTTGGAGGATCCAGTTTGGGCGAAGTTCACAACACAGAATCAGATAAGTTAATTGTTATTTTAAGTCTGTCCAAGAGAAAAGCTGTATTAGTGAGTACAGTAGGTTCTTTCTTGATTATATGTTTTTGGAGATAAGTGTTTTGATTAAACTTAAAATATAAACCATAGCTATTAATTTAACCTGGTGTAGTGTTTTGTAGAGGAAAAGACGGTGTTATTTTCTGGGTCTGTAGATTGTGAAGGAACAAAAATGGCCTTTAGTAGAATGATGTGTACTTCTTGTCAGATGTGGGAGTTTAAAGAGAGTTTAAGGATTACTGCGGATTATACCAGCCTTAAATCTGTTGGATGCGAATCTTATAAGATCGAGTGGATTGGTTGGAGAGACAGACAGAAGCGATGAGGAATTTGCAACAGCTACAGTATGTGATGGATTGGCAGTTATAGGAAGGGGGGAAAGTCTCAGATACAGTCACATAGATGGGTTAACTCCAGGAAGGGTAAGAGAGGTAGGCAGCTAGTGCAGGAGTCTTTTGTGGATATACCCATTTCAAACAGGTATGCTGTTTTGGAAAAAGTAGTGGGTGATGGATTCTCAGGGGAATGTAGCACGAACAGCCAAGATTCTGGTATTGAGACTGGCTCCAATGCAACGAGGCATTCATCGGCTTTCACGAGATCAATTGTATTTGGGGATTCTGTAGTCCGAGGTACAGACAGACGTTTCTGTGGCCAGCAGGGAAAAAGCAGGATGGTGTGTTGTTTCCCTGGTGCCAGGATCAAGGATGTCTCAGAGACGGTGCAGAATGTTCTTACGGGGGAGAGGGGCAAGCAGGAGGTCATTGTCCACATTGGAACCAACGACATTGGAAGGGAAAAGGTTGAGACTCTGAAGGGAGATTACAGAGAGTTAGGCAGAAATTTAAAAAGGAGGTTCTCAAGGGTAGTAATATCTGGATTACTCCCGGTGCTACAAGCTAGTGAGGGCAGGAATAGGAGGATAGAGCAGATGAATGCATGGCTGAGGAGCTGGTGTATGGGAGAAGGATTCACATTTTTGGATCATTGGAATCTTTTTTGGGGTAGAAGTGACCTGTACAAGAAGGACAGATTGCACCTAAATTGGAAGGGGACTAATATACTGGCAGGGAAATTTGCTAGAACTGCTTGGGAGGATTTAAACTAGTAAGGTGGGGGGGTGGGACCCAGGGAGATAGCGAGGAAAGAGATCGCTCTGAGACTGGTACAGTTACGAACAGAAGTAAGTCAAACAGTCAGGGCAGGCAGGGACAAGGGCTAATAAATTAAACTGCATTTATTTCAATGCAAGGGGCCTAACAGGGAAGGCAGATGAACTCAGAGCATGGTTAGGAACATGGGACTGGGATATCATAGCAATTACTGAAACATGGCTCAGGGATGGGCAGGACTGGCAGCTTAATGTTCCAGGATACATATGCGACAGGAAGGATAGAAAGGGAGGCAAGAGAGGATGGGGAGTGGCATTTTTGATAAGGGATAGCATTACAACTGTGCTGAGGAATGATATTCCTGGAAATACATCCAGGGAAGTTATTTGGGTGGAACTGAGAAATAAGAAAGGGATGATCACCTTATTGGGATTGTATTATAGACCTCCTAATAGTCAGAGGGAAATAGAGAAACAAACTTGTAAGGAGATCTCAGCTATCTGTAAGAATAATAGGGTGGTTATGGTAGGAGATTTTAACTTTCCAAACATCGACTGGGACTGCCATTGTGTTAAAGGTTTAGATGTAGAGGGATTTCTTAAGTGCATACAAGACAATTTTCTGATTCAGTATGTGGATGTACCTACGAGAAAAGGTGCAAAACTTGACCTACTCTTGGGAAATAATGCAGGGCAGGTAACAGAGGTGTCAGTGGGGGAGCATTTTGGGGCCAGCGACCATAATTCTATTAGTTTTAAAATAGTGATGGAAAAGGATAGACCAGACCTAAAAGTTAAAGTTCTAAATTGGAGAAAGGCCAATTTTGACGGTATTAGGCAAGAACTTTCGAAAGATGAATGGAGGCAGATATTCGCAGGTAAAGGGATGGCTGGGAAATGGGAAGCCTTCAGAAATGAGATAACAAGAATCCAGAGAAAGTATATTCCTGTCAGGGTGAAAGGGAAGGCTGGTAGGTATAGGGAATGCTGGATGACTAAAGAAATTGAGGGTTTGGTTAAGAAAAAGAAGGAAGCATATGTCAGGTATAGACAGGATAGATCAAGTGAATCCTTAGAAGAGGATAAAGGAAGTACGAGTTTACTTAAGAGGGAAATCAGGAGGGCAAAAAGGGGACATGAGATAGCATTAGCAAATAGAATTAAGGAGAATCCAAAGGGTTTTTACAAATATATTAAAGAAAAAAGGGTAACTAGGGAGGGAATAGGGCCCCTCAAAGATCAGCAAGGCGGCCTTTGTGTGGAGCCACAGAAAATGGGGGAGATACTAAATGAATATTTTGCATCAGTATTTACTGTGGAAAAGGATATGGAAGATATAGACTGTAGGGAAATAGATGGTGACATCTTGCAAAATGTCCAGATTACAGAGGAGAAAGCGCTGGATTGTCTTGAAACGGTTAAAGGTGGCTAAATCCCCAGGACCTGATCAGGTGTACCCAAGAACTCTGTGGGAAGCTCGAGAAGTGATTGCTGGGCCTCTTGCTGAGATATTTGTATCATCGATAGTCACAGGTGAGGTGCCGGAAGAGTGGAGGTTGACAAACGTGGTGCCACTGTTTAAGAAGGGCGGTAAAGACACGCCAGGGAACTACAGACCGGTGAGCCTGACCTCATGGCTTTGTGTGTGGGAAATCATGTCTCACAAACTTGATTTAGTTTTTTGAAGTAACAAAACAGATTGATGAGAGCAGAGCAGTAGATGTGATCTATATGGACTTCAGTAAGGCGTTCGACAAGATTCCCCATGGGAGACTGATTAGCAAGGTTAGATCTCAAGGAATACAGGGAGAACTAGCCTTTTGGATACAGAACTGGGTCAAAGGTAGAAGACAGAGGGTGGTGGTGGAAGGACTTTTTTCAGGGTGGAGGCCTGTGACCAATGGAGTGCCACAAGGATTGGTGTTGGGTCCTCTACTTTTTGTCATTTACATAAATGATTTGGATGCGAGTATAAGAGGTACAGTTAGTAAGTTTGCAGATGACACCAAAATTGGAGGTGTAGTGGACAGCGAAGAGAGTTACCTCAGATTAAAACAGGATCTGGACCAGATGGGCCGATGGGCTGAGAAGTGGCAGATGGAGTTTAATTCAGTTCAATGCAAGGTGCTGCATTTTGGGAAAGCAAATCTTAGCAGGACTTATACACATAATGGTAAGGTCCTAGAGAGTGTTGTTGAACAAAGAGATCTTAGAGTGCAGGTTCATAGCTCCTTGAAAGTGGAGTCACAGGTAGATAGGATAGTGAAGAAGGCGTTTGGTATACTTTCCTTTATTGGTCAGAGTACTGAGTACAGGAGTTGGGAGGTCACGTTGCAGCTGTACAGGACATTGGTTAGGCCACTGTTGGAATATTGCATGCAATTCTGGTCTCCTTCCTATCGGAAAGATGTTGTGAAACTTGAAAGGGTTCAGAAAAGATTTACAAGCATGTTGCCAGGGTTGGAGGATTTGAGCTATAGGGAGAGGCTGAACAGTCTGGGGCTGTTTTCCCTGGAGCGTCGGAGGCTGAGGGGTGACCTTATAGAAGTTTACAAAATTATGAGGGGCATGGATAGGATAAATAGACAAAGTCTTTTTTCTGGGGTCGGGGAGTCCAGAACTGGAGGGCATAGGTTTAGGGTGAGAGGGGAAAGATATAAAAGAGACCTAAGGAGCAACCTTTTCACGCAGAGGGTGGTACGTGTATGGAATGAGCTGCCAGAGGAGGTGGTGGAGGCTGGTACAATTGCAACATTTAAGAGGCATTTGGATGTGTATATGAATAGGAAGGGTTTGGAAGGATATGGGCCTGGTGCTGGCACGTGGGACTAGATTGGGTTGGGATATCTGGTCGGCATAGACAGGTTGGACCAAAGGGTCTGTTTCCATGCTGTACATCTCTATGACTCTATAAATCAGATTGTCTTTAACACGGTTAAAGCATGGAGAATGGTGCAACAAAGTGAGGGGAATTTATATAAATCTTCCCTTTTTACCCCCATAGTAGGAATGCCAGGATTTCAGTCATGATCGATAGATTCTAGCTTTAAGCTCTGGGAGGTCATGACACCTTTTGATCAGCTGAGCCAGAAATATGAATTGTCCAGTAGGGACCTCTTTCATTATTTTCAGATTAGGGACTTTATACAGAAAAAGACTACATTATTGGTTAATCTCTATAAGTCTGATGTGGAGAGGACAGTCTTTCAGTACACAGGTACTCTCTCGATCAGTATCCTCTACCATTTACTAGGAGGTAGTGTCTCAAAGAACATTGAGCAGTTGTGTGGGATCTGGACTCAGGAATTGGGGATGGAGATCTCATCAGAGGCATGGGAAGATATTTGGGAGAAGGTGAGGAAGATTTTGGTTTATAACAGGACACATGCTATGTAACTGAAGGTTCTCCACAGGGCTTATTTGACACCGGAGTGGCTTGCGAAATATAAAAAAGGAGCGTCTCCAATGTGCCCCAAATGTAAAACAGATGTTGGCATTCTTACTCGTGCCACAAGCTTTGTAGGTATTGGGGTGTCATAGCGAGTGTTTTGGAAGGGGTCTTGGGATCTGAGGTGGAGGTAGATTCGATGTCCCTCCTCTTGGGTCTGCCGAACCTCTAAACGCTTCGTATTCATGTACCCACTCAGATGTCTTTTAAATGTCATAATTGTACCAACCTCCACCATTTCCTCTGGCAGCTTATTCCACACAAGCACCACCCTCTGTGTGAAAAGGTTGCCCCTTAGGTCCCTTTTAAATCTTTCCCCTCTCACCTTAAACCAATGCCCTCTAGTTTTGGACTCCCCTATCCTGGGAAAAAGACGTTGGCTATTCACCCTATCCATGCCCTCATGATTTTATAAATCTCAATAAGGTGACCCCTCACCCGCTGACCCTTCAGGGAAAATAGCCCAAGCCTATTCAGCCTCTCCTTATAATTCAAACACTTCAGTCCCAGCAAGATCCAGTTAAATCTATTCTGAACCCTCTCCAATTTAGAATATAGAATTACCTTTGTTGTCACATGCACTTAAATCAGTACAGTGAAAAGTTTACAAGCTAAAAGGCTCCAATCCCAGCAACATCCTTGCAAATCTTTTCTGAACTCTTTCAAGTTTAGCAACATCTTTCCTATAGCAGGGAGACTCGAATTGGGAATGCAGTGTTCCAAAAGTGGCCTAATCAATGTCCTGTACATCTGCAACGTAATGTCCCAACTCCTATACTCAATGCACTGACCAACAGAAGCAAGTGTACCGAACACCTTCTTCACTACCAAGAGTGTGGTGCTGGAAAGGCACAGCAGATCAGGCAGCATTTTGCCCGAAATATCAATTCTCCTGGTCCTCAGATGCTGCCTGACCTGCTGTGCTTTTCCAGCACCATACTCTCAATTCTGATCTCCAGCATCTGCAGCCGTCACTTTCTCCTACCTTCTTCACTACCCTGTCTAAACTCCACTTTCAAAGAAATATGAACCTGCACCCCAAGGTCTCTTTGTTTGGCAACACTTCCCAGTACAGTAGTATTAAGTTTATAAGTCCTGCCTTGATTTGCCTTACCAAATCCTTGGCTCAGGTGAGGAACTTGAAGTGGAAGGGAAGGGATTTTTGTTGTTCATGGTGTAACCAATGACATTGACAGGGTTAGAAAGGAGATTCTACTAGAAACATTTGCAGAGTTAGGGGCTAAATTATTAAACAAGGCCTCCATATTAATAATCTTCGGATTACAACTTGGGTCACAGGCAAACTGGTACAGACAAATGAAGTCAAGGAGTTAAATATGTACAGTCAGTTCTACTATAACATGGCAGTTCCGTTCTTGTACAATTCTATGTTATAAGAAAATCATGTAACAGCAGCACATTTAAATTAATGGGGCTGGAATTGCGTTATAACCAATACACGCTTTAAAACTTCACGCTTTAGAAACGGTATTCCCAATTCGTCAATCGTGTTATAGCAAATTCGTGTTAATGAAATGCGTGTTATAGCATAATGACCTGTAGCTCAAAGATTGGTGGTGGAGAAATGGATTTGAGTTAATTGAATACTGGCATCTGTACTGGTGGAGAACTGGCATCTGTAGTAGGGTAGAAGGGAATTGTTCTGTTGGGACAGGCTTCAATTGAACTGTGCTGGGACCAGTGTCCTGGCAAGTCATATAACTGGAGTTGTGGAGATGGTTTTAAACTAAATGGAGTGGAGCGCGGGGGGGGGTGAAATGATGGTTTCTCAAGGGGGACTACATAACCTACAAAGCAAAGGGATATAGCAGCATTGCAGATCAGCTATTAATGATAGCCAGAGTTTGACAAGGAAGGACTGAGTATGCAAACATAAGGAAAATAGCAGCAAATAGGGTCAAAGGGAGACAAATAGCAAAACAGCAAAACTAATGGCTATTTACAAATGCACAAAGTATTCAGAACAAGTCAAATAAATTAATACCACAAATAGAGGTTAATAGGTTTGGTCTTATAGCCGTTACAGAATCATGGTTATAAGGATATCAAAGTTGCGAAGGAAATAGTAAGCATAACATTGTAGAATTATTTATCATTCAGTTTCAGAATGAGAAACTTGGATTAGAAACAATTATGCTAAACTTAAATAAGGCTTATTGCAAAGGAATGAGGGCAGGGTTGGCTGAACTGTACCAGGAAAGGGGTTTAGCAGGAAACACAGGTGATGAATAATGGTAGATGTTTAAGAAAATAGTTCACAACTTGCAACAAGGTTATATACCAGTGAGGAAGAAGGATTCTAAGAAAGGAATAAACTAAACATAGTTAACCAAGCAAGTTAAGGATAGCATCAAATTGGAAGAAAAAAAATTAAAGGTGGCAAAGATTAGTGAAAAACAAGAAGATTACAAAAGTTTTAAAAACCAGCAAAAAACTTAGCAAAAAAATGAAAAGGCGAGAACACAAAATTTGAGGGTTAACTAAGCAAGCAAAATTAATAAAAGGTGTTAAGACCCTATCTCAATACATAAAATTGAAGAGGGACCAAAGTAGGTCCCTTGAACGAGAGAATGAGGTTGGGGAAACAATAATGGGGACGCAGGAAATGGCAGAGAAGTTAAATAAATACTTTGCATCAGTCTTCATACTAGAAGACACTAATAGCACTTGAAAAATATTACATGTCCAAGGGACAAACGGTGGAGAAGTAAATAAATTAACTATCGCTGGAGAAAAAGTACTAGGGAAACCAATCGAAACTAATGGTCGATAGATTCAGTAGATTAATGGATTTTATCCTAGGATATTAAGTGAAGTAACTACACAGATAGTGGACACACTGTTCATAATCTTCCAGGAATCCTTAGAGACATCCCAGAGGACTGGAAAACTGCCAATGTAAACCCCTTATTCAAAAAAGCCAGTTAGTTTAATATCTTAAATTTTAAAATGTTAAAATATTAGATTCTTTAGAAAGGATGTAATGGCAGAGGATTTAGAAATACGTAACCAGTCAAGCAGAGTCAAAATGAAGGGGAAATCATGCCTCACAAATTTATTTGATTTCCTTGAGGAGTTAACAAGCAAAATAGGTAGACGACAATTAGTAGGTGCAGTCTAAATGGATTTCTAAAAGGTGTTTAATAAATTACCACACATATGGCTACTTAATAAGAACCCATGGTTTTGGGGCAGGTATGTCAGCATGGATAGAGAATAGGCTAACTAATAGAAGACAGAAAGTTGAAATAAGAGGGACATTTTCAGGATAGCAACCTGTAACTTGTGAAGTATCACATGGATCAGTACTGGAGCTCCTTTACAATTTATTTTAATCTTTTGGATATGGGAAGTGAAAAAAATGAACTGAGACAAAGGCTTGTTAGCTTGAAGTTTGCTGCTTTGTCAGATTGCTGTTCTTCCACACACTCGTATTTAGTTTGGGCATATAATCTCCGGGTTTTGCAATAGGTTTTGATTTGAGCGTCAAATGAAAGATTTCTGGTGATGTGGAATCCAATTACATGAATCTACTAATAAACCTCTATTGCTGTATTGCTGTCAAACAGCATTGACAATACCTTGAAATGTGACGTTTGTCTTCCTTGATGCTAATGGTAAAGCCAAATCCTTTACATGCATGCATCTGTAAATTTGCAACTGATGGGTGTTTTATGATGTGTATATTAATGTTGTATTATTGGCATAAAGCATTTGTCTGATGAGATCTTGCATTTGTCTGATGAGATCTCATGTGGCCAAGGCTCAATGGCTTTCTGTCAGCTATATCAGTTCTGATACATTTAATTAGACATTTTTTAGCTGAAGTGAAGGCAACAAAGAAAAGCTAATGCCAACAGTATTTGTGCCAAAACCCAACCTCGTTTAGCCTTGCTGCAGATTGCAAAGAGTTCCAATGTTGTCCCAACATAGCTGACCATATGTTGTGTTGGAGAGATTTCACTGGGGTGTTTAATGTAGGGCTAGGGAGGGTGACACTAGTTCTGCAACAGACACTTCTAGTTCCAGCCCTGAAATGGTTAACAACAGCCAAGCGAGCTGCTGCTGGCGACTGCATGACTACCTGGCTGGAGCTTGTAAGGGATATGCATAATGTTAATTAAATCTTGGAGCCTGTAAATACCAGCCAGTACCAATTGCCCCATCGAAACTCGGGATTAATAAAGAAACCGATCGGAATCTGTAACTGTTAGACAAGTGTGAATTGCTCTATCGGAACCTGTAACTGTTAAGTGTGAATGGCTCTATTTAAGTCTAAAGTTGATAAGTGTAATTGTCAATTTAGTTAAACTGAAACTATTGAAAATGGCTAGCCTGTCAGATGCATAGTAATTCCTTGAAACAATGAACTATTGAATACGGGATCGGAACCACTCCCGGGGACGGCTGAGCCATTGTCAAGCACAGCAGGAGCTGGACAGGCACTTCGATGCGGCCAATAGGAGGACGGATCCCCAGCGCGCGCAGATGAATGGACCAATGGGGAAGGCGAACTGACCGGGGACTCCAGACAGCGCGAAGTATAATTGTGTCAAGTTTGAACAAGAAGAGAGAACGCCTTCTCCAACGAATGCATGCTTGTAGATTCGTTGTACCAGTTAAGATTCTGTGAATAAACGGCTGTCTGCGTCTAACCATAGTTGCCAGTGTGAGTCTCTCCTTCCGAAAGAACACGCAAAGACGGGACCCCGCGGGTCCGTCTTAACATTTGGTGAGCCCGACGCGGGAAGGAAAAGAGACAACGGCAAGTTGGCAACGTTGGCGGATCAGGGAGCAGACAACCTTCGGCCGAAGTTTTCTAAAGGTGAGGAAGCGCCTGTTAAATCTAAGGCTTCCAGTAGTTAGATTTTCTCTCAGTTAGTTTCTTGTCTGCTCTCCGACCCTCACAAACCCAAAAAATCTGATCAATTTGACAGCAGCATCGCAGAGTCCTGACTGGTAAGCCTTTTATTAACCTTTTAACTTACCTAGAGTGTTTATTTCACTAACGCCTAACTGTTTTTGCCCGAGTCCCTAGCGCAGCTTTCGGAGCCGGAGCGCATATCTGTTTTTGCCTGAGTCCCTAGCGCAGCTTTCGGAGCCGGAGCGCATATCTGTTTTTGCCTGAGTCCCTAGCGCAGCTTTCGGAGCCGGAGCGCATATCTGTTTTTGCCTGAGTCCCTAGCGCAGCTTTCGGAGCTGGAGCGCATATCTGTTTTTGCCTGAGTCCATAGCGCAGCTTTCGGAGCCGGAGCGCATATCTGTTTTTGCCTGAGCCCCTAGCGCAGCCTTCGGAGCCGGAGCGCATATCTGTTTTTGCCTGAGTCCCTTGCGCAGCTTTCGGAGCCGGAGCGCATATCTGTTTTGCCCGATTTTGCAGATTGTTCTGCCTGACGATTACCTGACGTTACCTACCTGAGCGCTGACCATATTCGACTTCCTGGATCCATGTTACTGAGCACTTAAAACTGACGAATTTTTCTGTTTGCATATTCGTTGTGACCACCGAACATACCCGGGGTGACAGAGGTCGGAACTCTTCTCCTAAAGAGGGTTTAACCGTACAGACGTCTGCCTTAGACCGGTTGTTAAGAGCAAAGATCTGCCACGTGAAGGTCAGGCTTTGAAAGACGTACTTTTCTTGAAGCGGTTCCCTTCAGGGGAGATCCGACATGGGGGACCTGAATTTCGGACCACCTAAGTTGACTCACCTTAGGACAGCACGTCCCGGAGTGCCCTGGTGGCACTGCAGGGACGGTGGGTACATGCCTATTCATAGTCAGTTACTGCTGGATAGCGTAGCCCTACATAAGGAAAAGTTGGACCTGGTGATTGCCCAAGCACCAGAACAAAAGGGAATTATCCTGACAAGATTGAGGGAAACATTTAAAAATCCCACATTAATGATCAAGATTCTGGACGGTCTCTACAGGCCACCACATTATTCGGCTCTCCAAACAATCGCGCTAGGCAAGCTCCCCGCTGGGTGGGCACCCCCGAGCACTGATAGCTCCCGGGAATGGAAAACAAAAATGGTTGTGACCTTTACCCCGCAGTGGCGATACAGACCGGTTTGTTCCCCTAATGGCCCAACTGTTTCGGACGGTCTTACCCGGGAGCTAGACTATTTAGCTGTGACTGTTACTTTACCCACTGATGCATACACTAACGAGTCCACCCAAGTCCCGAAAACCCCCGACTCGCGGCCACCAACAGGGGAGATCAGGACCCAGTTAAGGGAGAATAATACTGCTATGGAAGCTAAAAGAAAGGTCCGTAACCTAGAGAATAGTCTCAAGCTGTGGCGGGTTAAGAACTGGTTCCCTAAGGATGACCAACCCTTCTTTACGACAAGCGAATTTGATGCCTTCCAAGCTAAAATCCTAACCTACCTGCGGGAGAGGAAAGGGGATACCAAGAAAGGGTTTTTTAATTTAGCCAAATCTTCCACTAAAAGGGAGGATGAAGACGTTTCCTTGAGGGAGCTTCTGATACGCTTCCAAAGCCACTTACTGATTTCACCTATTCACACACCAGTATTGGATGAGCAGGGTCCTGTCCTGGAATGTGAGCCTGAGTGGTCTCTGAGCCAAACTCCAATTTACCCCCCCACCCCCTACACTTCTCCTGTGGCTGTGCCGACCCAAGGTGCCAATCACGAGGGAAGTCCGCCACCCCCTTACACCAGCCCACAGTCAGGATCACCCGCTCCCCGTGCATCGCCCACGGCCCCGCTTGCGGACACCAGGGCACCACTGTGTCCGCTCCAACCGCGTTGCGAGGGGCCAACCATACAGTTGTCAAAGTTCTAGGGGGAAATATCGCGTATGAGGACCCGGTCCGAGACTGTGTAACAGAGCGACTGGAGAGTGTGCTCAATAATCATGAGCGGAAACTAAACGCCCTCACTGAAATGGTCGCAGCCGGGACAGGGATGGTAAAGGCAGGGGGCAGTCTGTGTCGGATCGGCCAGCCGGACGGCTTCCCACAGAGATGGGAAGTACAGGACGTAGAGGTACGAGGGGAGGGGTGCTGCCCCGTGCTGGGACAGGATGGCTCCCATGCCCCAAAGTTTCCTTCCCTGGGAAGACATGACAAATTGGCTTCAATGAATGGCCAGTCCGCCAAGTCTGAACGGGCACCCCAGGGAATTCAAAAATCCCGGCGGGACAGTAGGTCCTTTGCTGCAGAAGGGGACACTTTAATTGTTACGGGAGCTCACCTCCAGAACAAGCTTGTGAAGGGAGGGAGCAAGTATGACTCCCAGCTAGATACCACCTCCTCGGAGGACGAGGGGGAGATTATTGGGAATTTTGATAAGGGGTCCTACACATCAGTCCCACGGCCCCACGACAGCCCAATGCAGGGGACCTTCGCCACTATGCCGCCCGTTCAAGCGCCTCTTCTCGCCACTGGTATGGGGGTAGAGATGTACGTCCCCTGGTCACGGACAGACCTAGACGCCCTGGTCAGGAGGCTTCCTCCGATTGCCAACGGGGCGTCTGCCTGGATAGCGACTTTTGAGAGGGAGACCTGTCATGAGAAACTAGCGCTGGCGGATTTTAGAACCATAATGGTACGCATCCGAGCAGAGGAGGCGCTGATCAGGGCAGAAAGACTGGCTAGGTGTTCCAGGTCAGATGAAACTGTCTCGTTTGACCTCTACCGAAATTTAATCTGGCGGTCCCTGCGGGACAGCTTCCCCACTACTTTCTTGCTGGACGCGTTGGGGACCCTCAGACTAAGGGACGGGGAGGACGTACATGAATACCTGGGGAGGGCCTGGGACCTATGGGAGGCTGGGACAGGTGAAAGGCCAGATAGCTCTCCCTTGGCAATAGCACATTTTCGGAGGGGGGTGACCGAGGGACTCCCTGCACCAGTGCAGAGCAAATTGAAAGACCTGGTGGGGGTGGATTCAATGAAGGAGGACATATGGAGGAAACAGGTACATCACTATTTGAACAGGCACCGTACATCAGAAAAGATGAAAGCCGACGGGCAGGCCTCCAAGACGACTATACAGATCTTAGAGCAGTTTGGGAAAGTTTTAGAGCAGGTGGGGGCAAAGAGCGCCGCGCGGGAGCTCGTGCCTTCAGCCGCTCAGATGTACAGTTCCCCACAGCCCAATGCATGCAAGGCCCTGCCACGTCCCAGCCCTGACAGGGCAGAATATGACGGCCATGATGTGTCAGCCCACGACAGCCAACAGCAGCTATCTTCAGACGCACAGAGGGGGTTCCGGGGGGGAAGGCAGTGCGATCACTGCTGGACATGTAAGGGAACTGACCATTACTTTCAAAACTGTGACCAGAGGGTGAGGTGTTGGTCCTGCAATGGGATTGGACATTTCGCCCGCGAGCGTGACAAGGGAAGGGAAGATCGATTCATGACTAAACACTCGGGACTGCGTCCCGGGGAACGGGATAGACGGGACAGTAATGAGAGACCCCGGGATACGAATAAACGGAGAGGTTGGGTTCAGACCCGGGGCAGGGGAACACAAGGGGTGGTACAGGGTGCACTGATGGGGCCCGACGAGGAGTACAGCTACTCCCGGTGGTCTGAGGAAGAGTGCTGACGGTGCCCACGAGAATCTTGCAGTCCCCTGGCCCTCAAAGCGACACCCCCCAATAGACCCCCTATGATTCGAGGGAAGGTGTGTGGGGAGAACTTTCTATTTCTGATTGACACAGGGGCATCTGCCTCCACAATTACTAAATTACCAAGGGGCCTGACCCTCTCGGGCAGGATACTGGAGACTGTGGGATTCTCGGGGATGGTCGAGGAACAGCCTTACACCGTGCCAGCAACAATAACCATCGGGGAACAAAAGATCTCTCTGCCCCTACTCCTGGCCACAAAGTGTCCAGTTAACCTGCTGGTGAGGGATGCTCTTACCAAGTTAGGGGTCTGCATCCACTGTTCAACTGAGGGGTTGCGACTCCTCTGGCCTGGGGATCCCTCCCCGGACTTAAGGGGAATGGGCCAATTCTTGCTTGCCCCCAGTTCAGGGGACTCGCGAGTTACATCTGTAGACATTTACTGGATTCGGCTGTTGTACACGTTGGAGGGAAGGGGATTGATGGGGGAATTTGAAAACTGGCTCCCATCTATTCCAGGCTCCCAGACATACCTCCCTCCAAAAAACCCCTACCACGTAACGCTAAATTATGTCACCCATTATGACCCTGAGTATGACGACCGCTTCAATGCCCACCTGGGGGATAGAAGGGGTATGGTTAAACTCACGTATCTCGTCGCCGGGAAGGACGGGATTGCCGCTGCAGTCAGCCTGCATCCGGACCAGCCAGAGTGGTATCAGCTAGGGGAATAGGCTGCCCCGCATGTCACACTCGCAATAGCACCCGGATCAAAGGCCTGTAACCTGGGACCCATGGTCCTTGCCGCACTACGATGCGAGTACCAAAAAATAGGAAAAGGCCTCGATGAGGTGTCACTGGATGGCTGCTTCCAGAGACGCCCCATCGATGTGCTAGAAGAAGGGATTTACGAAAAAATGGCGGTGGACAGGTCCCTCCTTTTGGACAATGTCGACCACTGGAAAGCGGCACAACTGCTGCGTGATATAGACCCCGTCCTCTGGACGGTACACCCACAGGACACTGGCCAACTGGACGGGGCAGTCCACCTGCAGCTGAAACCTTCCGTTAAACGCTGCATCTGGGTGACACAATATCCTCTCACCTTAGAACAGAGGGAAGGGATTCGCCCAACAATCAGGGGACTGCTAGAAGTGGGGGTCCTCAGGAAAATGAAGGGGGGACACTGGAATATGCCAATCCTTCCCGTCTCCAAGGGGATGGGCAAGGGGTGGCGCATGGTCCATGACCTCCGAAGGATAAATGAAGCCACGGAGACTTTAAACCTGAAGGTCCCTGACCCCTACGTTGCACTGCAGGCGCTCACGCCTGCCAGCAGTTTTTTCTCTGTCATAGACCTGGCTAACGCTTTCTTCTGCCTTCCACTGCACCCAGAGTGTCAGGAGTGGTTTGCCTTCACCTTCGTGGGAGAGCGGTACACATACGATCGCCTCCCACAGGGGTACAAAGACTCCCCAGGCCTGTTTAGTGCGGCTTTGACCCCTATACTTAAACAGATATCGCTTCCCACCAGCACCACAATCATACAGTATGTCGATGATTTGTTGATTGCCAGTGAAACTGACACCCAAAATTTAGAGGCGCTCCGCACCTTGCTGGACACCCTTGTGGCAGCCGGTTTTAAAGTAAAACGGGAAAAGTGCCAGATAGCCCGAAAATCAGTATCCTTTATGGGACGGATAGTAGGAAAAGGGGGCACCACACTTTCAAGAGTGCACAGGGAAGCGATCCTCTCCTATGGCACCCCTATAACAGTACAGGACATGATGGCCTTCCTGGGGTTATGTGGGTATTCTCGCACCTACGTCCCTGACTTTGTGACTATGACATCCCCACTCAGGGAAATGATCACTGAGGTTGGGGCAAAGAGGCTCAAGAGTCAGTTGCGATGGAACGCGGAGAGAGAGAAATCATTCAAGGAGGTGAAGCAAGCTTTGGGAGCAGCGGCCACGCTAGCGCACCCAGACTATAAGAAAGGTTTCCACCTGGACGTGGCAGAGACTGAGGGGATAGTAAACGCCGTCCTGTACCAAAAGGACCGAGGCTGCAGGAGAGTGCTGGGGTATTACAGCTGCCGTTTAGAGCCCATTGAGAAAGGGCAGCCAGGCTGTGCCAGATTTGTGGCAGCTGTAACGAAAGTGGTCAACACTGACCATCTAGTACTCTGCCATCCCTTGACTATTCACACAGATCACAGCATAGGAGCCTTTCTGGCCTCCAACTCATTCAGCTTTTCAGCTGGGCGGCAGGTTAGAATTGAGAATGCCCTTCTATCACCGCACATTACGTTTGCATCCGATAGGGGGAGTACTAGGAATATGATGGTGGGAGTGAATGGGGGATCCTTGAAGCCCCACGACTGTGTGGCCAGAGTGGCTGAGGAGAGGAGGATACGTAAGGGGTTGCACACAGAACCCCTGGCCGAGGCAGACTGGGACCTGTACACCGATGGCAGCAGCCGTCGGGAAGCAGGTGGCGTACGAGCCTCGTATGCCGTGGTCAGAGATTCAGGGGGGGTATACGACACCATCGAGTCTGGGGAAATCCCACAGCCTGCATCTGCACAGCTAGCAGAGATTACAGCCCTGACAAGGGCATTAGAACTGAGTGAGGGACACCGAGTTAACATCTTCACTGACTCCAATTATGCATGGACCGCAGTCCACGTAGAGGGCACAGCATGGGTTAGACGTGGTTTTAAAACCAGCACGGGGAGGCCGGTAAAACACGGCCAGAGTTTGCGACGGTTGCTCCAGGCAGTGCATCGTCCAAGGGAAGTGGCAGTAGTGAAAGTACAAGGACACTCTGCCTTACGTTCCAGGGAAGCGCTGGGAAATGATGCAGCTGACAGGGCAGCCAAGCTCGCAGTGCAGATGGTCACCCTGAGGTCAGGGACAGACACCAAACAGAGTCTGGGGCCGGGGGAGGGTAGCAGTGATTCCCCTGGGGAGGCGGCTAGGGTAGATGCCATTAGGCATCTGTGTGAGCTGCAGGGACGGGCAAGCAGTGCTGAGGTCAGGGAATGGGAGAATAAAGGCGCAGTCCGACAGTATGTGGAGGTCACAGCCCCTTTGGCGATCCCCGGGAGGAGAGGTAGTGGCCCCGAGGGCTCTCCTGCCAACACTTGGGCCAACACACGTGGGAGTTGCCCAAGTTGTAAGAACCGTCCAGAACCACTGGTGGGCACCCCGGCTGCGGGAACATATAGAGAACCTGAGGGCTGAGTGCAGGGTGTGTAATGAGTACAACACCAGGAGAGTTCTCCCACACCCGATGTTAAAGTTCCCAAACCCGACAGGGCCGTGGCAGGAGATCTGCATGGACTTTACGGACATGGGAGTCAAATGGAGGACCCCAGATAAATACAGATACATGCTAGTCGTAGTGGACAGATTCTCCCGGTGGGTAGAGGCGACTCCTACGAAGACGGAGGAGGGGGAAGTTGTTGTGAAGTGGCTCACAAAGGTTCCCCGCTATGGCGTCCCCCGAAAAATCTGCACAGACAATGGGACACATTTTAAAAACGAACATCTTGCCCGGGTGGAGGCTACTCTAGGGATACTTCACCGCTACGGCAGTGTCTACCACCCTGAGAGTCAGGGGTTAGTAGAGAGGGCCAATCGCACGCTTAAAGACAAGATTGCCAAGGTCATGGCAGGGACTGCATTGACGTGGGTGCAGGCACTCCCCCTAGCCTTGCTGTCAATGAGGCAGGAAAGGAGTGGCGATACCTTCCTGACACCCCATGAAATCCTGACAGGTCGCTCCATGCCTGGCCCCTGAACATCACCCCTGTGGGAAACAGATTGGGATACAATGAATCAGGACATGACACAGTACATGCAAGTACTGGGGGAAATGGTCCGGCTAATATCCAACCAGGTTACGGCTGCACGGCCGGACACCCCCGACAGGTCCCGACCCCTTCGAGAGGGAGACAAGGTCTACCTCCGGCAGATGGGCCGTATGACCTGGGACGAGGGGCGGTGGCATGGCCCCTACCCAGTGACGGGGGTCGCTGCCAACGCCTTGAGGGTGAACCGGGAGGGGGACAATAACTGGCACCATTTCTCTCATTGCTCCAGGTCAGGAAAGCCTAACACTTCTCTGACTCCGGTTGCGGAGGTCGCGCCCGACAAGGAGCTGGAAAATGAGGGAAAGTAACAGACTCCTGAACTGGCTGGGTTTCTGCCTAGTGGTAAGACTGTCCGTGCAGGTTTCAAGGGATTCATCTGGAGCAATGGTTACCATACACGCAGAACCCGCGCAGGATAAGACTTTCCAGTTCGATCTGTGCGATGTGATAGACTGTGGGGGGACTGACTCAGAGGAGGGATGGACTGCTTACAGTGTATACATGTGTCCTTGCTCATGCGCCCCCCGCATCTTGCACAAATGCTACGGATATCCGAAAGACATCCGTACACGCCGCGTGTGTGCCTCCTGGGATGATGTTTGGTGGGGGCAGGCTTACACCAGCACCCCGATATGAGCAGAATACTTGGACTTTAGCAGAAAACTCTCCCTCAGGAGAGGGCGAGTCTCTGGCTCGCAAGCTCGTAAGAACCCTTTGCTTCTCCGAGTCAAGCCCGGACTCTCCAATCCCATGATCATGACAGGGTGGTCCAGTGACACCTGCTGGGCACGGGGGCACGAATCCGACCAGTCAGATGCAGCCCGCGCGAAAATCCTCTATTTGGCAATTGGGGTTGCAGTCACGGGGAAAGACCCGGAGGGGATTATCCGAATAAATCTGGGAATGCCTGGTTCTTCCCAGGACCAGCTGGGGTCCCGTTCAACCGGGATAACATCCCCCCTGGCCTGTGCCTGGTGTAGTTGCAGAGTTTGAATCGCGCAAGCTGACCAAGCTGGTTGATCCCCGAGAGCAGATCGCACCTGCCACTGGCTACATGGAGACAAATACCTGGCTGGATCGAGTCATCCAGTTTTCACGACAGGCAGGCCACGACCACTGCTGGGTTTGCGCGGGGGGGGGGGGCGGCCCGGCCTGATAATGAGTAGGACCCCATTTGAAGATGGCCACATGGGCTGTGCGGTCGAACTAATGTCCAAGACTAACCCTACATTGAAGTGCAGGTCATGGGAACAGTACTTCCCGATGGCACCGGCAAACGTTACCCCTCCTGACTTTGTTGTACACTCGCGAGTAAACTTCACCTGCTTCATCAACCCCACACCACTTACCCGAGGATATCCAGTTGGCAGCGTAGACAGGGCAAGCTGCAGCAGAACCTGGCTGCTTACAGGAAGCCGAGCGGCAGCACTAACAGTGAGCCGCGCGGACTTGTGGTGGTACTGCAGAGGACGGATTCTGTACAATTGGCTGCCCCTAAATTGGGAAGGGAGCTGTGTCCTGGTCACCCTCAATATCCCGCTCTTCATCTCCCCGCGGGCCCCGGGGGATTACACCCTCCACGAGCCCCCGCCTGGGCTCGCCTCTCTGACCCGACACAGACGGGCTGTTGACCCGCTGTTGGATTTCAAGAATTCGGATGGGGTCTGGATTGATGCCATTGGGCAGGCCAGAAATATCCCCGACGAATACAAGCTGGTGGATGAGATTGCTGCGGGTTTTGAAAGTTTTCCCCTTTTTTCCGCCATTTTCCCGATCACGGTTAATAAAAACGTTAACAGAATCAACCTCCTCCACTACAATATGCAGAGGCTTACCAACCTAACCCGGGATGCAGTTGACGCCATCCATGAACAGCTTGCACAGTCCTCCCTCATGACCTTACAAAATAGGATGGATTTGGACATGTTACTTGCCGAAAAAGGAGGTGTTTGTGCACTGTTTGGGACCATGTGCTGTACAGCCATATCAAACAACACAGGCCCAGATGGCAAACTCACTAAGACCCTGGTGAAGCTCCGAACCCTGGCTGCTGAGCTGAAGCACCAATCGGGGCTCAAAAATCCAGTCGTCGACTGGTTGAACGCCACATTTGGGAGATGGGGGACTCTGCTAGGGCAGCTGGCCATGGGGGTGTGCATCTCGGTAGCTATTCTTGTCACTTGCGGGTGTTGCTGCATTCCGTGTATCAGGACACTGGTAACACGCACTATTGATCGTGCCCTATCAGGAACAGATGCCTCCTCGCCCGCATACCAGGCGGTGATGCTGGACCGGCCTCCAGCTGAAACTGCCCAGCGAGAGGGTACGCTCCAAAACCCGCACACGTTACATGCGGCATCACGGGTAATGAGTCGCAAGACTATCTACGACTTCCCCCTGTAACCCTAGTGCCCGATTCCTTCACTTTCACCCGGGTGGGGGTACTGTATTCCACAGACCCCGGGCTGTGTCATCTGTCCGTTTAAATCGGGAACTCACCCGGCTTTTACCTCAAGGGCCCTTGCTGTCTACACAGCCGACTGCCTGTGGTGAAATTGCTAGAGTTCTAGGTAATCACTTTTCAAGTGCCTCTAATATGTTTACACAGCTGGTGGGCTGCGGGGTGGGGGGGGGGGGGGGGGAGTTGGGGGGAGGGAGGGGGAACTCCTGCTGATTCGAGTACTTAAATCCTGGAAAGCTTACTCAGCTGACAGCCGGATTGCCTCTGCGTGGGGGTAATTGCTTGTGTGCAGGTGCTTGCGGTTAACTTTTTTTTTTCTTTTTTTTACCCATGGTGTGTGTGTGTGCAGGTGTGAGACACAGTGAAAGACACAAAGTGCACAAATCTTTATTCAATTTCCACCACCAGGAAGATAGGAAAACACCCGGGTAGCCAGTGACAAACACTGCCCTTTCAGCTCTTCATTTTTTTTTTACCAAGGAACATTTTTTTTTCACACCTGTTTTTTTTTCTCTTTTTTTAAATTATTAACCCCCACACTACCACCTAAGTGCGGTAGTGCTTATTTTATCCCCAGCACCCATGGTGTGTGTGTGCAGGTGGGAGACACAGTGAAAGACACAAAGTGCACAAATCTTTATTCAATTTCCACCACCAGGAAGATAGGAAAACACCCGGGTGGCCAGTGACAAACACTGCCCTTCACATCAAGGGGCAGTGGGGTGTGTTCAAAACAGTGAAGGGGAGGGCAGGGACTAAATCAAAATAGAATTGGAGGGAGAAATGATGCACTCCACTCCCTGGGGCGCCCACCTCTCCCTGAACAACTCCAGGGTGTTGGTCGACACCGCGTGCTCCTTCTCCAAGGACACCCGGGCTCTAACGTAACCGCGGAAGAGGGGCAGGCAGTCGGCCCTAACAACCCCCTCCACCGCCCGCTGCCTCGACCTGTTGATGGCCAGTTTGGCCAGGCCCAGGAGCAGACCCACGAGGAGGTCTTCAGACCTGCCCTCCCTCCTCCGTACCGGGTGCCCAACGATCAGGAGCGTGGGACTGAAGTGCAGCCAAAAACAGAGGAGAAGGTTTTTCAGGAAATCAAAAAGGGAGTGCAAACGCCCACACCCCATATACATGGTCCACAGACTCTACAGCGCACAGAACAAGCAGTTGGGCTGGGAGGTGCTTGTGGTTTATTTTTTTTTATGGGCTCTAACGTAACCTCCTGTTTATATATATATATTTTTTTTTTCTCATTTTTTTTGCTTATTTTATCCCCAGCACCCATGGTGTGTGTGTGCAGGTGTGAGACACAGTGAAAGACACAAAGTGCACGAATCTTTATTCAATTTCCACCACCAGGAAGACAGGAAAACACCCGGGTGGCCAGTGACAAACACTGCCCTTCACATCAAAGGGCAATGCTGTGTGATCAAAACAGTGAGGGGGAGGGTAGGGACTAAATCAAAATAGAATTGGAGGGAGAAATGATGCACTCCACTCCCTGGGGCGCCCACCTCTCCCTGAACAGCTCCAGGGTGTTGGTCGACACCGCGTGCTCCTTCTCCAAGGACACCCGGGCTCTAACGTAACCGCGGAAGAGGGGCAGGCTGTCGGCCCTAACGACCCCCTCCACGGCCCGCTGCCTCGATCTGTTGATGGCCAGTTTAGCCAGGCCCAGGAGCAGACCCACGAGGAGGTCTTCAGACCTGCCCTCCTTCCTCCGTACCGGGTGCCCAAAGATCAGGAGCGTGGGACTGAAGTGCAGCCAAAAACAGAGGAGAAGGTTTTTAAGGAAATCAAAAAGGGAGTGCAAACGCCCACACCCCATATACACATGGTCCACAGACTCCACAGCGCCACAGAACAACCAGTTGGGCTGGGAGGTGCTTGCGGTTTATTTTTTTTTCTCTAGAGTTGGAGGGAGGACAGTCCTGTTCTTTTTTTTTTAACGAGAGGGAGGGGTTTATTCTGTTCTCCAGTCAGGGTGGGCATGGGGTGGGGAGATAGAGATGCAAAGAGCCAGACATCGGGCATCCTCTGCAGGGAACACTGAACTACAATAACTGGTAACTGACTCGGCTGCTCTTTAAGAGAGGGCTTAAAATACGTTTTCGTGTGCTCTCCCTGACAGCTTGGCTAACGGTCTCCCGGGAGAGGGGGAGTAAGTCTCGAAATGTACAGGACTTTTTACGGACACCGGGCCCGACAGTCCTGTTCTTTTTTTTAAAATAATTTAACCCCCACACTACCACCTAAGTGCGGTAGTGCTTATTTTATCCCCAGCACCCATGGTGTGTGTGTGCAGGTGTGAGACACAGTGAAAGACACAAAGTGCGCGAATCTTTATTCAAATTCCACCACCAGGAAGATAGGAAAACACCCGGGTGGCCAGTGACAAGCACTGCCCTTCACATCAAAGGGCAGTGCTGTGTGATCAAAACAGTGAAGGGGAGGGTAGGGACTAAATCAAAATAGAATTGGAGGGAGAAATGATGCACTCCACTCCCTGCGGCACCCACCTCTTCCTGAACAACTCCAGGGTGTTGGTGGACACCGCGTGCTCCTTCTCCAAGGACACCCGGGCTCTAACGTAACCGCGGAAGAGGGGCAGGCAGTCGGCCCTAACGACCCCCTCCACGGCCCGCTGCCTCGACCTGTTGATGGCCAGTATAGCCAGGCCCAGGAGCAGACCCACGAGGAGGTCTTCAGACCTGCCCTCCTTCCTCCGTACCGGGTGCCCAAAGATCAGGAGCGTGGGACTGAAGTGCAGCCAAAAACAGAGGAGAAGGTTTTTAAGGAAATGAAAAAGGGAGTGCAAACGCCCACACCCAATATATACATGGTCCACGGACTCCTCAGCGCCACAGAACAAGCAGTTGGGCTGGGAGGTGCTTGCGGTTTTTTTTTTCTTTCTTTTTTTTCTTCTTTTTTTTTCTTTTTTGGACACTCCCCTTTTTACCTTTTTTTTCCCTTTCTTTTTTAACCCCCACACTACCACCTAAGTGCGGTAGTGCTTATTTTATCCCCAGCACCCATGGTGTGTTTGTATAGGTGTGAGACACAGTGAAAGACACAAAGTGCACGAATCTTTAGTCAATTTCCACCACCAGGAAGATAGGAAAACACCCGGGTGGCCAGTGACAAGCACTGCCCTTCACATCAAAGGGCAGTGCTGTGTGATCAAAACAGTGAAGGGGAGGGTAGGGACTAAATCAAAATAGAATTGGAGGGAGAAATGATGCACTCCACTCCCTGGGGCGCCCACCTCTCCCTGAACAACTCCAGGGTGTTGGTCGACACCGCGTGCTCCTTCTCCAAGGACACCCGGGCCCTAACGTAACCGCGGAAGAGGGGCAGGCAGTCGGCCCTAACGAACCCCTCCACGGCCCGCTGCCTTGACCTGTTGATGGCCAGTTTGGCCAGGCCCAGGAGCAGACCCACGAGGAGGTCTTCAGACCTGCCCTCCTTCCTCCGTACCGGGTGCCCAAAGATCAGGAGCATGGGACTGAAGTGCAGCCAAAAACAGAGGAGAAGGTTTTTCAGGAAATCAAAAAGGGAGTGCAAACGCCCACACCCAATATATACATGGTCCACGGACTCCACAGCGCCACAGAACAAGCAGTTGGGCTGGGAGGTGCTTGCGGTTTATTTTTCTTTTTTTCTTCTTTCTCTTCTTTTTTTTTCTCTTTTTTTTTCTTATTTTAACCCCCACACTACCGCCTAAGTGCGGTAGTGCTTGCGGTTTATAATGATTTTTTCTCAAGTGGGTGCTCAAGCAGGTGCTTGCGGTTTATACTGATTTTTTCTCAAGTGGGGACTTATGTTTGCGGGTTACAATGATTTTTTTCTCTTGGGTAGATACAGATGCTGCAGTTTGCGTGCATGTCCGTTCCCACTGCTCACGGTGACAGGTCTATCTCAGGTTCATCTATTTCCGTAGGGTACGGGGTTCCAATAGGTGTGTGCTTATGCTTCTTTTTTCCCCTACTGCTACCCAATACTATCCCTTCTCCCTCAGTGTAACATCTGCTGTTCAAAAAAAATAAACCCCTTCCATGTTAGTTTTGCCCATGTTAGTTTTGGCAGCACTTTGACTTATACTGTACGCTGCAGTCAGGGGCCGAGAAGTACTGTATGCCCCGGGATTCAACTGCTGATCACACCAGTGACTACTACACTGCAATCGGAGGTTCTATGTGGGTTTTGATCGGGTTGCCACCGCCTGGCTCTGTCCTCAGCGGCAACTAGATGGAGGTTGCTGTCCGTTACTGACTGGAGGTTATCCAGTGGCAGAAGAATCTCCTCGGGCACGGGTCAGCCTGGCACAGGTGCAATTGCGCTGTGCACTCGGAGGAGATTGCCTCCGACCACATGGCCTGCAGTACATACATCAGACGCCTGGACGGGCCTGCAGGCCTGTGAACCATTCTGGCCGGCGGGAAGGCCGGGGCACAGTACACTGTTCCAATGGTTTTCCGATCGCTGGCGTGTACCTGACTGCGGGCAGTATGCCCTTACATTTTCTCGTTTGTTTTAAAAAAAACACACAAGACAAAACACACACCACCGTAGCGACTGGGCATTTACACTTGGGACTTTTTTTTTGGACAGCAGACGTGGCACCCGGTGTAGTTTACTATCCCCCCTTCCGGACCTCTTACGTTCGTTAATGTTTACATGGGTTGGTGTGGCCTCAGTAGAGGCCAAGGGAGGGAATGTTGGGGAGATTTCACTGGGGTGTTTAATGTAGGGCTAGGGAGGGTGACACTAGTTCTGCAACAGACACTTCTAGTTCCAGCCCTGAAATGGTTAACAACAGCCAAGCGAGCTGCTGCTGGTGACTGCATGAGTACCTGGCTGGAGTTTGTAAGGGATATGCATAATGTTAATTAAATCTTGGAGCCTGTAAATACCAGCCAGTATCAATTGCCCCATCGAAACTCGGGATTAATAAAGAAACCGATCGGAATCTGTAACTGTTAGACAAGTGTGAATTGCTCTATCGGAACCTGTAACTGTTAAGTGTGAATGGCTCTATTTAAGTCTAAAGTTGATAAGTGTAATTGTTAATTTAGTTAAACTGAAACTATTGAAAATGGCTAGCCTGTCAGACGCATAGTAATTCCTTGAAACAATGAACTATTGAATACGGGATCGGAACCGCTCCCGGGGATGGCTGAGCCATTGTCAAGCACAGCAGGAGCTGGACAGGCACTTCGATGCGGCCAATAGGAGGACGGATCCCCAGCGCGCAGATGAATGGACCAATGGGGAAGGCGAACTGACCGGGGACTCCAGGCAGCGCGAAATATAATTGTGTCAAGTTTGAACGAGAAGAGAGAACGCCTTCTCCAACGAATGCATGCTTGTAGATTCGTTGTACCAGTTAAGATTCTGTGAATAAACGGCTGTCTGCGTCTAACCATAGTTGCCAGTGTGAGTCTCTCCTTCCGAAAGAACACGCAAAGACGGGACCCCGCAGGTCCGTCTTAACAGTTGTCACAGAAAGAGATCATACTTAACCATTTTGGTGGGCAGCATTTCCTTCAGCATCTTAAACAAGCCGATTCTGCCCACATGGTTGAATGACATAGTGAGAATGATGGAGACAATACACAACTATTGTTTTTGTTCATGGCATTTCTCTTGTTATTTTGACCTGCTGTGCTTTTCCAGCACCACCCTTTTCGACCGAAATCATGTCTACCAATCGTGCAATTCTGCAAGTATACTGAGATTCAAGACAGGTCATTCAACCAGGATTTTAAATTTGGTTGCAGTAAACTAACTAGACCATTGTTAGGTCAACTGTCATATCACCTGTCATAAGGTGGTTTCACCTTACCATATTAAAGAAATAAAAGAAACAAGGAACATGCGTAGGTGATTCAGCCCCTCGAGCCTTTTCCGCCTTTCAATGAGATCATGGCTGATCAGTGGCCTAGCTCTATATCAGTGGCCTAGCCTTTGGCCTATATCCCTTAATATCTTTGCTTAACAAAAACAATTTATCTATCTTAGATTTAAAATTAACAACTGACCTAGCATGAATTGCCATTTGCAGAATAGAACCCAAAACTTCTACTAGTCTTTGTGTGTAGAATTGCTTCATAACATCTCTCCTGAACAGTCTGGCCCGAATCTTTAGACTACACCCTTTGGTTCTAGAATTTCCAACCAGTGGAAATAGTTCATTTTCATAGCTTATCAAATGTTTATTTTTAATACAAGTGATCTGGACCAGATTTTTGATTGGTTCACTTGGAGCGCAAGACACAGCCAAGTTAGTAAAAGCAAAGAACTGTGGATGCTGGAAATCTGAAATACAAATAGAAACGCAGGAGAAAATCAACAGGCTAGCAGCATAGGGTTACTGGACTGAAAAAATGTTGCCAGACCTGTCAGGTTTCCCCATCATTTTGTGTTACAGCCAACAGTTTGTTTTGGTTTGTGTAATTTGATCCTATATGACCCTGCTGAACAAATTCAATGTTCTTCGCAATGTACAATTTGATCTGATGTCACAGTGATAAGCAGACCTTGACACTCAGTGCAGCTGTGACTGAACAACGTGACTGAAGAAGTTCAGAATTATGCATGAACAGTGACATAGAATGCACAAATTTGAACTATCATTAGTTTTGTGAAGATCCATCCCTCTTCTCTCATTTAAAAGCAAAATATTGCAATGCTGGAAGCCTGGAGCAGCTTTGGAGAGAGAAACAAATGTAACAGGTCTGATTTTAATGTGCCCACAACCCATACTTTTATCTAGGATTAAAACAAGACCCCAAAATATCACAGTCACAAAAGGCTAACTTTGTTTTTTTCACCACAAATGTTGCATTTCTGACCTTATGGGTGTTGGGAAAATCTGGCAAGAACAGAAAGATTAGATTCTCAATGTTGGGAAAAAAAATCTCACTGTCGTACCATGTTTTGAACTGCTAGATGAGAATCTCACTCAAGGATAGTGAGGCCTATTTGTAAGCTAATCTTGCCTTATTGATATGCAGTTTCCTATTCTCCTACTCACCAGATGGAAATTAGATGGCAACAGTTCCCAAAAACATCAGTGATTATCCGGTGACTCCAGCTTGCCAGACACTCCTCCAGGTCTCCATTTTGGACAGCAGTCCCCAAAAGCTCGACATGCTGAGCAGGCAGCAAACAACAGGATAACGGGCTACAAAATGAAATCAAGTAGAATGGCTGACAACAATGCATCCCTCCCGATGAGCTCAATGCAATCTATGCTTGTTTTGAACAGGTCAATGAAATCATGTCACCCGCCCGACATCTGTACCTACAGTTACTGCCACAGATATCAGATTGGTCTTCTTAAGGATGAACCCACAGAAAGCAACCTGCCTGAATGCAGTCCCTGGCTGTGCACTCAGATCCTGCATGGACCAGCTGCCAGAAGTATGCGCAAACATCTTTAACCTTTCCTTACTAAGATGTGAGGTTCCCACCTGCTTCAAGAAAACCACAATCATTCTGGTGCCAAAAAAAATCAGGCAATGTACCTTAATGACTATTGCCTGGTAGCTCTGATGTCTATCAATATGAAGTGCTTCAACAGATTAGTAATGGAATATATCTATGTCAGCCTCCCGAATTGCTTTGATCCACTATAATTCAGATATTATCATAACTGGTCCATAGCAGATGCCATCACCTTGGCCCTACACTTATCTCTGGAACATCTGGATGACAAGGACACCTACAGCACTTTCCTATTTATTGATTTTAGCTCTGTCTTCAACATTGTAATTCCAATAAAACTCATCTCCAAACTCTGAGATCTAAGACTTTGCTACCCTCTCTACAACTGGATCATCGACTTCCTAACCACAGACTGCAATCAGTAAGGGTAGACAATAACACCTTCTCCACAACAATCCTCAACACTTGTGCCCCATAAGGTTGTGTACTCAGCTCCTTACATTACTCCTTATACATTCATGACTGTGTGGCCAAGTTCAGCTCTTATTCCATTTATAAATTTGCTGATGACATGATTATTGTGGGTCAGATCTCAAACAATGACAAGACAGAATATGGCAAAGAGATAGACAGCTTAGTGGCTGTCTCCTCAATGTCAGCAAAATGAAGAATTTGGTCATCGACTTCAATGTCAGCAAAATGAAGAATTTGGTCATCGACTTCAGGAAGCAGAGTGGAGGACACAACTTTGCCGATATCAATGGTGCTGAGGTAGAAGTGGTAGAGAACTTCAAGTTCCGAGGAGTAACTATCACCAATAGTCTGTCCAGGTCCATCCACATCGATGCTGCAGTCAAGAAAGAACCTCTACTTCCTCAGAAGGCTAAGGAAATTTGACATGTCCACAAGAACTCATATCCATTTGCATAGATGCATCATAGAAAGCATCCTATCCAAATACTTCATTACCTTGGTATGGCAACTGCTTTGCCCAAGACCGTAAGAAATTACAGAAAATTGTGAACACAGTCCAGTCGATCATGAAAACCAGCCGTCCTTCCATTTACCCTATCTACACTCACTGCTGGTTCGGGAAAGCAGCCAACATGATCAAAGACCCCTCCCACCCCGGTTTTACTCTCTTTTACCCTCTTTCATTGGGCAGAAGATATAAAATTTTGTAAACATGCACCAACAGATTTAAGAGTAGCTCCTTTTCTATTGTTCTCAGACTTATGAACAGATCTCCCATAAACCAGAGTTGATCTTTCTCTGCATCTTCTCTGTAGCTGTAACATTATATTCTGTATTCTGTTCTATTACCCTGATGTACTTATGGAAGGTATGCTTTGTCTGGTTAGTACGCAAAACAATATATTTCATTATATCCTGGTACATGTGACAATAATAATAAATCAAATCAAACACTTATACCCTAACAGTGGGATTTTGGTCTTTATTGTTAGAGGGTTGGAGTTTAAAACTGCTGATCTTATTACAACTCTGCAGAGTATTGGTGAGGCTGCAACTGGAGTACTGTGTGCACTTTTGATCTCCATATTTAAGAAAGGATACATTGGCATTGGAGACCATTTAGAAGAGATTCATTTGGTTGATTCTTTGGATGAAGGAGTTGACTTATCAAGAATGGTTAAACTGGTTAGGCCTTTATATTTATTAGAGTTTAGAAATATACAAAATTCTGAAGGGGCTTTAAGGGAGCCTATTGAGAAGATAGTGCACTGGTGGCAGAATCTCAAACTGGAGATATAGTTAATGAATAAGGGAGACTCATTTTAAACTGAAATGCAAAGGAATTTTTTATCCTATAGTAGGGTAGTGAATGCCTGGAATTCTCTACGGAGTACTGGACACTCGATCAAGGAAAATATTTAAAGAAGAGGTTAATAGATTTTCAAATGTCAAGGAGTTGAGGGCTATGAGGAGCTGAGGCCTGAGACAGATCAATTATAATCTTATAGAATAGCATGGTAGAATTAAGGAGCTGAATAGTTGACTCCTCCCCCTACTTCTTATGTTCACATAATTGTAATGCTGCTAAAATAACAACTTTGCGTGCAGAGACAAGCACCCATCACACGAATTGAACCAGGGTGCATCTCAGGTCTATTCACCTGAACTCTGAGCGCTATTTCCTTTGCGAGTGTGGGATTGACATAACACACTGCCTTACAGCACTATGGCAACCCCCTTGACTGATCACAGCTGACAGTCATGATAAGCTGCCTGGTTTTGTGCCTGCACTAAAAAGCAAGGCCAAGCCAAAAGTAAAGTATAGGATTACTCACAGCCTCTCTGCCTTCTCTTGCCTTGCTTTTTTTTGTTTCCTTCGACAGCGCTGAAAGGCTCACTGTACTTTTGGCTTGGCCTTGCTTTTTAGTGCAGGCACAAAACCAGGCAGCTTATCATGACTGTCAGCTTATCATGACTGTCAGCTGTGATCAGTCAAGGGGGTTGCCATAGTGCTGTAAGGCAGTGTGTTATGTCAATCCCACACTTGCACTGTGTACCAGTAGCTGCAACAAACACATTGTATGTACGTCAACTAAACAGCTATGCCTCAAAGTCTAAGGGATGTCATCCTCAGTCAAGTCAGAGGCTGCATCCACTATCAGTCCAGGAGCTTGGATATGCTTTTTCGAGGTGTCCAGGGACAGAGTTCCCTATAATACCATCTGGGGAATGGACCATGGTCAGCCCTGAAGGTCCAGTGCAACCAATCTGGGGAGCTGTAGTTAGTTAGTCCAGGAGCTGCAGAGGTCAGACAGAGCTGTTCATCCAAGTCAATCAGAAGGGGAGGTGGGGAACAGTTAGTCCTGGGGACCTATATATTAAAAGTCAGGGACAGATCGTCAGGGGCCACTGGTATGTGAAGAAAGTTAGGCCCAACGGGACCACACCAACCCTCCGAAGAGTATCCCACCCAGACCCATTTCCCTACAACCCCACATTTCCCATGACTAATGAACCTATGGGCAATTTAGCATGGCCAATTCACCTAACTGCATATCTTTGAACTATGGGAAGAAACCGAAGCGCCTGGAAGAAACCCACACAGGCACAGGGAGGATGTGTAAACTCCACACAGTCACCCAAGGTTAGAATCGAACCTAGGCAGCTGGCGCTGTGAGGCAACAAAGCTAACCACTGAGCTACCATGCCACCCATTGAGTTGGCAGATTCACCATTCATAGTTAATCCTTCTTGACCCTCCATCTTGACTGTAGTCTCCCCAAGACCAAAATCACAATGATTTGCTCGGACACTTACAATCCCCAACACGGTCGATTCAGGCCTGAGTCAGGCTGAATGATCCTGATCCTTCTTTTGAATACAGTAAAGCTCCTTTGATTCTGTCCCCTTTGAAAATGATTCATATCAACAGTATAAACTCATCAGACATTTTCCTGTTGTTTATTATGTTCAGAATGTCTGATAGTTAAATAAAAACTGAAAGAACTATAGATGCTGTAAATCAAAAACAAAAACAGAAGTTGCTGAAAAAGCTCAGCAGGTCTGGCAGCATCTGTGGAGAGAAATCAGAGTTAACGTTTCGGGTTCAGTACTGAGGAAGGGTCACAGGTTCTTGGTATATTCTGCACAGTCCGAACCAGTATGATCAGTGAAACAATGCAGGCCTTTCCAATAAAAATAGGTCCTGAGCAGTATGATAAGTTCACAATGTTCTTAAACATCTCTCCTGCATTTGGAGATGTAGGACAATAGCACTTGGAACCAAAATGGACAATAGTCTGAAATATCCATTTCTCTCTTCAATGGAAACACATCATAGTAACAATGGCCAGTTTTCAATATAATTTAATGTAGTAAACAATTTCTTGATTACATCAAGCAGGTAGGCAATGGCATTTCGCTTTACCATTGAGCGTAATAGCTGTCAAAATTGCATTCCTTTTGCTGAGCCACTGTGTTTTACTTAATATCTGGTTTTACCTGTTTATTGCATAGTCCGTATCTGTATATTTGTGCTCAGGGCTGTCTTTCATTTCAAAATTCTTAGATCCATTGTTTTGAGGTTTTTCATATTCCACAAAGACAAGTTGATCCCACATTCCCCTCACCCTCACTTCAATATAGCGAATACTAGAGATATTATTTCCGACGAAATCTACTATGTTGAGGGGATTGCAAGTCTCAGACAAATCACAATCTAAACATTTGAATCCATTATCTGATATCTTCTTAATTATTCTGCTTTATTTTGCCTTGTTTTATGCAGTTTACATGACAATCTTGACGCATGCTATATCATAATCATTTGCATAATCACTAGTACATGTGAAGCAACTCATATCGAGGAAGGGAATTCAATATTGGAACCAATATCCTAGCAAGGTGCAAAGGCTATTTCCCTGATCTCATTTTCCCATGTCTCTTTTTCTTTTTTCAAGAGCATAATAGTGCTTTTGAGACAGCTCTACCTCCTTAACTAATTTCACGAGATGCTTGGAAGGGCACGGAGTACCATGTCTGAAATGTTGTGTATTCTTGGAGTTTCTGTTACCCACCCTTGATCTCTTCATTTCCAACTGCCACTGCAACAAAGACCACCTCAACCTGTCCACCCCTCACCCACTCCAACTTCTCATCCTCGCAATGCTCAGCCTGCCACTCCCTCCGCTCCAACCCCAACATCACCATTAAGACAGCAGACAGGGGGGGGCGCTGTGGTAGTTTGGTGCACTCTACACCACTGAAGCCAGGTGCCAACTCACAGACACCACATCCTACTGCCCCCTCGACCATGACCTCACCTCTCATCACCAAACCATCATCTCCAGACCATCCACAACCTCATCACCTCAGGGGATCCCTCACCCAGAGCCTCCAATCTTATAAACTGAGAACCCTGCACCGCCCAATTCTACCTCCTCCCTAAAATTCACAGACCTAACTGCCCCGGTTGACCCATTGTCTCAGCCTACTCCTGCCCAACTGAACTCATCTCTGCATACCTGACACCATCCTGACTCCCTTTGTCCAGGAACTCCTCAGCTTTGTTCGGGTCACCACCCATGTCTTTCATCTCCTCCAAGACTTTTGTTTCCCTGGCCACCATGCCTTATCCTCACCATGGTCCCTCTACACATCTATCCTCCACAACAAAGGCCTCCAAGCCCTTCGTTTCTACCTCTCACGCCGGCCTAACCAGTACTCTTCCAGTGACACACTCATCCACCTGGCTGAACTGGTCCTCACCCTTAATAACTCCTTCCAATCCTCCCACTTCCTCCAAACCAAAGGGGTAGCCATGGGCACCCATATGGGCCCCAGCTATGCCTGCTTCTTTGTCGGGTATGTAGAACAGGCCGCAGCTACACCAGCATCATTCCCCTTTTCCTCCCCGACGTTGATGACTGTATTGGCACTGCCTCGTGCTCCCATGAGGAGGTTGAACAGTTCATCAACTTCACAAACAGCTTCCACCCTGACCTCAAATTCACCTGGCCTATCTCGGACACCCCCCTCCCCTTCCTGGACCTCTCCATCTCCAGCGACCGACTAAACACGGACATTTACTACAAACCCACCAACTCCCACAGCTACCTGGACAACAACTACTCCCACCCTACCTACCTAAAAATGCCATCCATTATTCCCAATTCCTCCACCGCATCTGCTCCCACCACTAGGGATATATTTCCCTCCCCATCCCATCTGCATCCCGGAGAGACCATTCCCTCCATGACTCTTTCATCAGATCCATGCCCGGCACCAACCTATCCCGGCACCTTCCCCTGCCACCATAGGAAGTGCAAAACTTGTGTCCATACCTCCGTCCAAGGCTCCAAAGGATCTTTCTACATCTGACAGAAATTTATTTGTACTTCCACGCACATTATTTACTGTATCCATTGCATCTGATGTGATCTCCTCTACCTGGGCGAGACAGGACACCAACGTGCTGATTGTTTCAGAGAACATCTCTGGGAAACCCGCACCAACTAACCCCACTGCCCTGGGGAACATTTCAACTCCTCCTAGGATATGCAGGTCATGGGCCTCCTCTATCACCAAACCATTACCACCCGACGCCTGGAGGAAGAAATGCCTCACCCTCCGCCTTGGGACCCTGTAACCACAAGGGATCAATGTGGATTTCACCGGTTTCCTCATTTCCCCTCCTCCCACCTTATCCCAGTCCTAAGCCTCTGACTCAGCACCATCCCTTGACCGGTCCTACCAGTCCATCTTCCTTCCCACCCATCCACTCCACCCTCCCCTCCGATGTATCACTTCCACCCGCACCTTAATATATTTATCACATTCCCAGCTTCCACCCCCCCCAACCCTACCCCCCCTCCCATTTATCTCTCAGCCCCACCACAACAACCCCCCACCCCCCCAAGCCTCATTCCTGATGAAGGGCTCATGCTCAAAATGTCGATTCTCCTGTTCCTCGAATGCTGCCTGACCTGCTGTGCTTTTCCAGCACCACACTCTCGACTTCTTGGAATTTCAGAAGGGCACCGCTCAGTGTGTGATGTAATGAGCTTGGGTACTACTAGGCCAACCATGCCTTTGTTTAGTTAGGACAATATCTACTAATGCATATCATGATACAACACCTCTCCTGTCAGATCAGTACCAACCCATTCTTGGGCCCAGAAATTGCTGTGGCACTATTCTAGGTTTTAGGGACAGTTGCTAGGAGTCTTTTTCATATGTTACTAGATAGTAGCACTTAGTGTTTGAAAATTATCATAGTCTCTCATTAGAGAGTTATGACTGATAGCAAGTTAAATGAATGAACAAATCGTTTTATTGTCATGTGCACTTTACTGTGAAAAGCTTTTCCAATGTGGCCATGATCCAGCACCATTCTGAACAGTTTAAGAATAAGAAAAAAAAATTGAAAGATTTTGCTTAAGGAGAGTTTGTCAGTCTGAGCCAGGTCATCAGCAAGGATGCCTGTGCTGCCATCCCTCCTCCACCCCCTCGCTGCTGTTGACACCGGTCCCAACCAATGTTGGGGTCGCCACTCTTCAGGAACCATCTTTTGCCATTGGGCCTATTCTCCTCTGCCACCGCCTTAATGGCACCCGGGCCGGATCTACTAACGTCAGAGTCGCATCTCTCGCCACTGGGCAAACCTTGGCAATGTCACTGTGATGCCCCTCCACCACCATCAGACCTAACCAATGACATAGTTGCCTATCCTCATGCCACCCTTTGCTGCTAGACCTACTTCGCCAACATCACATCCGTTGCTGTAACAGCCGCTGGTTCAAATGCCAAGTTCCATGCTCACCATGGAAAAGTAAGTCAGGGCTCACTCACCGCCCTCAGTTTGCCATGAGGGTCACCATGATTTGGACTCTCTTCAAGCTATGAACAGCAAGTTGAGAAGGCAAGGTGTTCATGGTGACTGCAGCTGGCATGAGAATTGAACCCACATTGTTGCCGTCACTCTGCATTGCAAATAAGCTGTTCAGTGAACAGAGCAAGCTGTCCACCCACGTACAGTGTTTGGAGGATCTGGGAGTATGAAAGAATCTACACTGACTCTAGTCTGTTTTGGATCCAGAGTGTCACTCTTTATATTTAAAGGGAAGACTTGCTCTCCTTTGAATTTATGCTGTGACACTTTCATAAGCGCTCATCTGATAAATTATTCATACTCATCCCTCACTGTCACCCTCCACAAGTATTGTCCTTCCAGTCTCTCATCACAGAGCAGGACTCATTGAAAATCATCAGATACAGAATGCCTGTTATTGGATATAGGAATTTGTGGGTTTCCTAGATACCTGATAACAGAACCAGATGTCCTCAAACATTTGTGTTGCATTTTACTGAAGGTCTTCTGAAAATCCCATTTTACTCTTATTAGTCCACAAATATGGTTAGGGAGAATCAAAGGGGTTACACAAATATATTAAGGACAAAAGGGTAACTAGGGAGAGAATAGGTCCCCTTAAAGATCAGCAAGGCTACCAAAATGTGAAACCACAGGAGATGGGGGAGATACTAAATGAGTATTTTGCATCAGTGTTTTCTGTGGAGAAGGATACGGAAGCTAGAGAAACATATAATGACATCTTGAGGAGGAGGGCGAGATGCTGGATGTCCTAAATCGCATCAAGGTGGATAAATCCCCAGGACCCGATCAGGTGTACCCTAGTACTTTGCAGGAAGCTAAAGAAGTGCTTGTGGTCCTCTTGCTGAGATATTTGTGTTATTGATAGCCACATTGAGGTGCCAGAAGACTGGAGGTTGGCTAACATGGTGCCACTATTTAAGAAAGGTGGTAAGGAAAAGCCAGGGAACTACAGACCAGTGAGCCTTGACTGGTAGACAAAGTTGTTGGAGGGGATCCTGAGGGACAGCATTAAAATGTATTTGGAAAGGCAAGGACTGATTAGGGATAGTCAACATGGCTTTGTGTGTGGGAAATCATGTCTCATTAATTGAATTGAGATTTTTGAAGCAACAAAGAGGATTGATGAAGGCAGAATGTTGGACGTGAATTATCGGGACTTCAGTAAGGTTTTCAACAAGGTTCCTCGTGGTAGATTGGTTAGCTAGGTTAGATCACACTGAATAGAGAGACAACTAGCAATGTGGATACAGAACTGGCTTGAAGGTAGGAGACAGAGGGTGGTGGTGGAGGCTTGCTTTTCAGATTGGAGATCTGTGACCAACGAAGTGCCATAAAAATCGGTACTGGGTCTACTATTTATTTGTCATTTATGTAACTGATTTGGATGTGAACATAGGAGATATGTTGAGTAAGTTTGCAGACAACACCAAAATTTTGTGATCTAGTGGACAGCCAAGTTTACCTCAGAGTACAACAAGACCTTGATCAGATCAGCCAGTGGGCCAAGGACTAGCAGATGGAGTTTAATTTAGATAAATGTGAGGCAAATCAGGCTAGGATTTATACACTTAACAGGTAAGGTCCTGAGGAGCGTTGCTGAACAAGGAGACCTTGGAATGCAGGTTCATAGTTCCTTGTAAGTAGAGTCACAGTTAGATAGGATAGTGAGTGTGGCACTGGAAAAACACAGCTAGTCAGGCAATATCCAAAGAGCAGGAGAGTCAATGTTTTGATCATAAGCTCTTCATCAGGAATGAAGAGCTATGTTTGAAACGTCGACTCTCCTGCTCCTCAGTTACTGCCTGACTGGCTGTGCTTTGCCAGCGCCACATTTTTTGACTCTGATCTCCAGCATCTGCAGTTCTCACTTTTTCCTCGATTAGACGGTGAAGAAGGCATTTGGTATGCTTGCCTTTATTGGTCAGTGCATTGAGTATAGGAGTTCGGATGGCATGTTGCGGCTGTACAGTACATTGGTTAGGCCACTTTTGGAATACTGTGTTCAATTCTGGTCCCTGCTATAGGAAGCATTTTGTGGAACTTGAAAGGCTTCAGAAAAGATTTATAAGGGTGCTGCCAGGGTTGGTGTGTTTGAACTATAGGGTGTAATGAAAAATGATCCATTTGCTGTGAAATTTAAAGACAATGCTTTGTTTAAATCAATGCTGTGCTGAGCTTTGTAAATGATGCCTTGATGAAGGTATGCAGTTAGCTTATCTCTGTTTGAATTCAGTAAGCATTCAACTAACCTTGCCATAGTCGAACTCAGTGAAAGCTGAATAACTTATGTCTAGGACCAGGGGATGAGAGGATAACAACTTGAGTTTCCCCAGTGTCCGTCCTTGAGAGTGTGATAAGGAATGCTATAAGGCAGGAGTCTGTGTAATTTTTCGGTACTCATTGCATTAAGGCATCTGACTTGGTGTAATGAGTCAACCTTGCAAGATTTTTAACAAAGACCCTTGCTTTGCTCTTGCTAATTATTGAGTCAAATCGATTTAATTTCCATGCGGGTAACACAGTCCACAACTAGAGGCCTGGGGTTTAAGGTGAGAGGGGAAAGATTTAAAAGGGACATAAGGGGCAACTTTTTTACGCAGAGGGTGGTGCGTGTATGGAATGAGCTGCCAGAGGAACCGGTGGAGGTTGGTACAATTACAACATTTAAAAGGCACACGGGTGGGTATATAAATTGGGAGGGTTTAGAGGGATTTGTGCCAAATGCTGGAAAATGTGACTAGATTAATTTAGGATATCTGATTGGCATGGACGGGTTGGACCAAAGGACCTGTTTCCATGCTGTACAGCTCTATGACCTCAATTTGTCTGTTAGTAATCCAATGTAGGTATATTAGTTGATCCTGTGTCCGTTATTTTTATTCCATTTGATTAGCAGCCATGTACTGATAATCCTCAAATGGTGAGAGTTAGGGAAGGGATAATAATAGAAAGTGAGGACTGCAGATGCTGGAGATAAGAGCTGAAAAATGTATTGCTAGAAAAGCACACCAGGTCAGGCACCATCCAAGGAGCAGGAGAATCGATGTTTCGGGCATAAGCCTGAAGAAGGGCTTATGCCCGAAACGTCGATTCTCCTGCTCCTTGGATGCTGCCTGACCTGCTGCGCTTTTCCAGCAACACATTTTTCAGAGGGCTAATAATCCACAGTGTGACGAGACAATAGAGTCACGAGGAGGACCTTAACATGCAGCAACGGATGGAGAGCTGCAGCAGGAGCTACGTGATCTTGGCTTGCTTCGGAGAGCAGGCCTCCAGTCCTCGGCCTTGCCCAATGCCGCTGACTGGGTTTTGAGACGTTGAAAGTGGTGTGCGAGGAGGCAGAAGTACGGTAAGTGTGGAGGAGTTCTCGGCTTGCTGCAGAGACCAGGCCCCCAGTCCTTGGCCTCGTTTGATGCCAGAAGCAAGGGTAGCAGTTTGCGAGGGGATGGAAGCGTGGTAAGAATGCAGGAGCTCATGCTAGGCTTAAACCCTAGCCAACCAGCTCTCCCATCCATTCTACTCTCCAATGTCTGCTCCCTGGACTGGAATGCATCCGACAGTGGCAGACATCTCAGCATGAGTTGAGAGATTGCTGTGTCCTTGTTTTCACGGAAACATGGCTCAGCAACAGAGTTCCAGATATTGTAACCTAGCTAGATGGGCTCGCCTTATTTTGTGCCAACAGAAATGAGCTCAGTGTGGTAAGGCTTGCGGTGGGCGGGGGGGGGGTTTGTGTGTCTACATCAACATGAAATGGTGCAAAGACTCCGTGCTAGTCTTCAGTTACTGCTCATCACTGGTGGAGTTTGTGATTAGACGCAGACCATTTTATTTGCCACGGGAATTCACTGCCATCCTTATAGTCGGGGTGTATATTCCTCCCACTGCTAATGTGAAGACAGCACTCTGTGAACTGTATGGGGCTATTGGTGGACTGCAGAACGCACATCCTGACAGTCTGTTTATTGTGGTTGGAGATTTCTACCAGGCAAATCTCAAGACTGTGCTCCCTAAGTTCCATCAGCATATGGACTTGGCAATGAGAGGGGAGAACACGCTGAATCTGGTTTACACAAACATCCCCAATGCATACAGGGCCGAGCTCCTGCCCCAGCTCAGCTCCTCAGACCACATCTGTTAATCCCAGCGTGCAGACCGCTCATCAGATGTGTCAAACCGGTTCTGAAGCAGGTGAAAACCTGGCCAGCAGGAGCCACTTCTGCTCAAGACTGTTTTGAGCATACTGACTGGCGCGTGTTCAGGGAAGCGGCAAACGATGGTGATTCCATCAACTTAGAGAAGTACACGGCGTCGGTGATTTGCTACATTAGCAAGTGTATTGACGTCAAGGTGTTCAAGACCATCACTTCTCGCCCCAACCAGAAACCGTGGATGACCGCAAAGGTGTGCGCGCTGCTAAGGACCCATGATTCCGCCTTCAGAGCATGTGACAAGGTGGCCCTAACAACAGTGAGGGCCAACCTGACCCAGGCCGTCAGAGGCAAAGCGTGCATACTCACAGAGAATACACAGCCACTTTCAGGACAGCAGTGATACACTGAGCATGTGGAAGGGCACCCATGCCATCACCAACAACAGAACAGCATCGCCTGCTTGTGCTGGTGATGCCATCCCTCCTGGATGAGTTGAACAACTTTTATGCATGGTTTGAGGCACGAAAATACGTGGCAGCAAGGAAGTTCCCCCCCCCCCAACCCCATCCCAATGACCACATGCTGAGCAGAGTCAACCCATGGAAGGTGGTTGGACCGGATAACATCCCTGGTAGAGTTCTCAGAGGATGCTCTGACAGACTGGCGGATGTTCTCATGGACATCTTCAACATCTCCCTGAGCGGGGTCATAGTTCCAACATGCTTCAAGGCCACTACCACTGTTCCCGTGCTGAAGAAGTCTTCAGCGTCCTGTCTCAACAACTAACACCTTGTTGCGCTTACACGCATTATCATGAAGTGCTTTGAGAGACTCGTGATGAAGAATATTAAGACACTGCTGGCCCCCTCACTGGATACCCTGCAGTTTGTGTATCGACCAAACTGCTCAATGGATGTTGCTATTTCCACCACCCTCCATCCGGCCATCATCCACCTGGACAAGAAGCATATCTACTTGCAAGGTTTGTGAAGGTTTGTAGCTCAGGTTGAGGTTTAGGGTGTAGGTTTGCTCACTGAGCTGTAGGTTTGATATCCAGACGTTTCATTACCTGGCCCGGTAACATCATCAGTGGTGACCTCCAAGTGAAGCGAAGCTGTTGTCTCCTGCTTTCTATTTATATGTTTGTCCTGGATGGGGTTCCTGGGGTTTGTGGTGATGTCATTTCCTGTTCGTTTTCCGAGGGGTTGATAGATGGTATCTAGATCTATGTGTTTGTTTATGGCGTTGTGGTTGGAGTGCCAGGCCTCTAGGAATTCTCTGGCATGCCTTTGCTTAGTTTGTCCCAGGATAGATGTGTTGTCCCAGTCAAAATGGTGGTTTTTTTCATCTGTGTGTAGGGCCACGAGGGAGAGAGGGTTGTGTCTTTTTGTGGCTAGCTGGTGTTTGTGTATCCTGGTGGCTAACTTTCTTCCTGTTTGTCCTATGTAGTTGTTTGTGGCAGTCCTTGCATGGAATTTTGTAGATGACATTGGTTTTGTCCATGGGTTGTACTGGGTCTTTTAAGTTTGTTAATTTTTGTTTGAGAGTGTTGGTGGGTTTGTGTGCTACTAGGATTCCGAGGGGTCTTAGTAGTCTGGCTGTCATTTCTGAAACTTCTTTGATGTATGGTAAGGTGGTTAGGGTCTCTGGCTGTGTTTGGTCTGCTTGTCGTGGTTTGTTCTTGAGGAATCTGCAGACTGTATTTTTTGCGTATCCGTTTTTCTTGAATATGTTGTATAGGTGGTTCTCCTCTGTTTTCCGAAGTTCTGCAGTGTGTGGTGGCTCATTGGAATAGTGTTCTGATACAGCTTCGTTTGTGTGTGTTGGGATGGTTGCTGGTGTAGTTGGTCAGTGTTTGTCGGTTTTCTGCATACACAGGTTTGTAGTTCTCCGTTGTCCGTTCTTTCGACTGTGACGTCCAGGAATGCGAGTTTGTTGTCGGTTTCTTCCTCCTTGGTGAACTTTATGCCTATGAGGGTGTTGTTGATGATGTTAAATGTCTCTTCTATCTTGTTTCGTTTTGTGATGACAAAGGTGTCATCTACGTAGCGGACCCAGATTTTTGATTTGATGTTTGGTAGGGCTGTTTGTTCTGGTCTTTGCATTACCGCTTCTGCTATGAATCCTGATTGCGGAGATCCCATGGGTGTGCCATTGGTTTGTTTGTAGATTATGTTGTTGAAGATGAAGTGGGTGGTGAGGCACAGGTCCACTAGCTTCATGATGTTTTCGTTGGTAATGTGATTGATGGTGGTTGGGGTGTGTGTGATGGTCTCTTCTAAAAGTGTGGTAAGTGTTTTGTTTGCCAGGTCGATGTTGATGGAGGTGAATAGTGCTGTTACGTCGAATGAGATCATTGTTTCGTCTTCCTCTATTTTGGTGTTTTTGATGATTTTTAGGAATTTCTGGGTGGAGTGTGGAGTGCTGTGACTCTTCTACTAGGTATTTCAGTCTTGCGTGTAGTTCTTTGCCAGTCTGTAAGTTGATGTTCCGGGTAGTGAGACTAATATGGGTCTGAGGGGGGCTCCTGGTTTATAGATTTTTGGTAGTCCATAGAATCGTGGGGTGTTGGTCCTGTCTGGTTTCATTTTCTGGAATTCCATCTTGTTTAATTGTTCAGAATTGTGTAATTGTCTTAGGAGATATGTAATTTTGTTTCCTAGTTGTGGGGTCGGGTCTAGCGCCACCCTCTCTCCCTCGTGGCCCTATACACAGATGAAAAAAACCACCATTTTGACTGGGACAACACATTTATCCTGGGACAAACTAAGCAAAGGCATGCCAGAGAATTCCTAGAGGCCTGGCACTCCAACCACAACGCCATAAACAAACACATAGATCTAGATACCATCTATCAACCCCTCAGAAAACGAACAGGAAATGACATCACCACAAACCCCAGGAACCCCATCCAGGACAAACATATAAATAGAAAGCAGGAGACAACAGCTTCGCTTCACTTGGAGGTCACCACTGATGATGTTACTGGGCCAGGTAATGAAATGTCTGGATATCAAACCTACAGCTCAGCGAGCAAACCTACACCCTAAAAGCATATCTACGTCAGACTACTGTTTATAGACTTCAGTTCTGCATTCAACATTATCGTTCCTCAGCACTTGATTGGAAAGCTGCATCTGTTGGGCCTAAATACCTCCCTTTGTAACTGGATCCTGGGCTTCCTGACTGGGAACCCACAGTCAGTCCGGATTGGGAACAGCATCTCCAACACCATTACACTGAGATTATATGACTGTAGTGGGTCTCATCAGCACGACCGATGAGTCAGCATACAGAGAGGAGTTACAGCGGTTAATGGACTGGTGCAGAGCCAACAACCTGTCTCTGAACGTGGACAAGATGAAAGAGATGGTTGTTTACTTCAGGAGGGCATGGAGAGACCACTGTCCGCTGGACATCGATGGCTTCTCGTGGAGATCGTGAAGAGCACTAAATTTCTTGGTGTACACTTGGGCGGAGAATCCCACTTGGACTCTCAATCTGGGAAGGAGGAAGAAAGTACTGTTTTAATCTGTAGTTTAGCTAATGGTGTATGAAGTTAACATTTGTGGGCTGTATTTGTGCTTCTTGTCCAAAAAAATGGTTGGTTTATTTCATCTCTTCTATACCTTGAATTATGTTGAAAGTCTATCTAGTCTTCCTCTTGGCTTCATTTCTCCAATAAAAATGTGGCCAATTGTTAGTATCAGTTTCATTTAAAAAATCCACTAAAGCTCATCATAACTCATACTACCCTTTATCAGTTAATTTATCACTCACGTCATTCAATTCTCCTTCTAAATATTTCAACTTTATCACCTACTATTTTACAATTTCTTACATTTAACTAATCTTGACCTTTGGATGAGACTTTAACCTGAAGACCTGTGAGATTCTGGTCTCCTTCCTATTGGAAAGATGTTGTGAAACTTGAAAGGGTTCAGAAAGATGTACAAGGATGTTGCCAGGGTTGGAGGATCTGAGGTACAGGGAGAGGTTGAACAGGCTAAGGCTGTTTTCCCTGGAGCATCGGAGGCTTAGGGGTAACTTTATAGAAGTTTACAAAGTTATGAGGGGCATGGATAAATAGACAAAGTCTTTTCCCTGGGGTTGGGGAGTCCAGAACTAGAGGGCATAGGTTTAGGGTGGGAGGGGAAAGATATAAAAGAGACCTAAGGGGCAACTTTTTCACACAGAGGGTGGTACGTGTATGGAATGAGCTACAAGAGGAAGTGGCACTTTAAGAGGCATTTGGATGAGTATATGAATAGGAAGGGTTTGGAGGGATATGGGCTGGGTGCTGGCAGGTGGGACTAGATTGGGTTGGTATATTTGGTCGGCATGGACAGGTTGGACCGAAGGGTCTGTTTCCATGCTATACATCTCTATAATTCTAACTCTATAACACCGCTCCATAGCCAAGAAAATCCAGCAGCGTCTCTACTTCCTGTGCAGGCTGAGGAAAGCCCACCTCCCAACCCCCATTCTAACCACATTCTACAGAGGGTTCATCGAGAGTACCCTGAGCTGCTGCATCACTGCTTGGTTTGGGAATTGGGATCATAAGACCCTACAGCGGATAGTGAGGACAGCTGAGAAGATCATCAGGGTCTCTCTTCCCTCCATTACAAACACTTTACACCACTCACTGTATCTGAAAGGCTAAGAGCATTGTGGAAGATCCCACACACCCCTAACTCAAACTCTTCTCCTTCCATCCATCTGGAGCATTCGGTCTCTCATGGCCAGACCGTGCAACAGTTTCTTCCCCCAAGCCATCAGGCTCCTTAACACAGTATGATTGGACTCTTTCCCATTTGAAATTCTTTGTTCGACTTCAAATTAACACTAGAAAAACGTCTATCATTTATCGTTGTTCTATTACACTTGAACTTGCGTGTTTTGCACTTCTTACGCACTTTATGCCATGTACGAGTGTGTAGTTTGTGCTGTTCATGTAGTACCCTTTGTCCTGGAGGAACACTGTCTCGTTTTTACTTTAATCAGTTGCATATGGTAGAAATGACAAATAAAAAGCTACTCTATACCGCACTTAGGTGGTAGTGTGGGGGTTTAAAAAAAAAGCTACTCTACTCTAAAAATTATTGTGTGAGAATACGGTGATGGCTGAAACAATTGAGGCATTCAGGATGGAATTGGATTATTGTCTGAACAGGGAGAATGTGCAGGGTTATGGAGAGAGACAGGGGATGGCACGAGGTGCATTGAGACTGGCAAAGAGACAGCAAGCTGAAGGGCCTTCAGTAACAACTGTGTGATTTTGGGTTTGTTAGGATCCAGCTATAGATGAAGCAGCTTGAAATGAAAAGATAAATTCAGCAACTTAAATTAAGAAAATGAGATTCAACTTACAACAGGAAAACAGAAGAGAACATTGCTTGAAATTGAATTCCGGGGTCTAATACTTATGCAGATTGTGTGTTTTTTTTTATATTCTTTAACTAAAATAGTCTTTCTGTTGGCTCGACTGCATTATTCCAGCATAGATGGAAGTTGCATGGGGACCATACAGAAACCCACTGTCGCACTCTCTAAAGGAATTGCCTGGGAAATTCAACTTTCAGCTGGCAATTCTACTATGCCACATAAACCTGAGAATTTGGATAGTTGCAATGAAATTTAGCAAAATAGTTACTCAGAAAAAAGTTAGACTGTTAAATACATTGCATGACTCCTGACCACAAATTAAACAGACCCATACACAAATCCGAAACAGCTTACACCTCAACCCTAGCTAAATACTCCTTCGAGACCTGACACTTCACACCTACTGACATCCAAAAGCCAACTCTTTTATGGCCCTGAAAACCCTTCCCCAGACTTAACAAATGTCCTTTCACCAGGTCCAACATACCCCTCCCTCAGGACCCAGACCTGATATCCCATTAGGTCTATCTTCCCAAACTGGCCACTGGCATGCCGCTGCCACTGTACTCAAAAAACCCACTCCCTACGCTGCCTGATGTGATTATCCATTCCCCTGTGCCCCACTGGACTGGACAAGACCTGAACCCTTCTGCCCTCCAGACACCCTATCCCTTCCCCACTGCCAGCCCCGAAGCCCGAAGGCCTAACACCTTTCTACCTTGCGCTGAACCTACTTATGTTGACTTACCTTATACATTTATCTACCCCCTTTCCACCTGGCACTCTGACCTAGGAGACAGTTGGGACTGCAGATGCTGGAAGTCAGAGTCGATAGATGTAAAGTTGGAAGAGCTTCACCTGCTCTGCTCCTCCAGCTTCACATCAACTAGCACTCTCGTCTACCCTAGCTGAGACCCTACCCAGCAGGCACCTTACTTAGCTGGCACCCTGTGTGGAGGGCCCAATTTGGCATCCTACCAGCTGCGAGGAGAAAGTGAGGACTGCAGATGCTGGAGATCAGAGCTGAAAATGTGTCCCACAGCTACCTAGACTATACCTCCTTCCAGACTCTGGATCAGTGGTGCTGGAAGAGCACAGCAATTCAGGCAGCATCCAAAAAGCTTCGAAATCGACGTTTCGGGCAAAAGCCCTTCATCAGGAATAAAGGCAGAGAGCCTGAAGCGTGGAGAGATAAGCTAGAGGAGGGTGGGGTGGGGATGAGGGAGTCACGGAGGGAGTGGTCTTTTCGGAACGCTGATAGGGGAGGGGAGGGAAATATATCCCTGGTGGTGGGGTCCAATTGGAGGTGGCGGAAATGACGGCGGATGATACGCTGTACATGGAGGTTGATGGGGTGGTAGGTGAGGACCAGTGGGGTTCTGTCCTGGTGGCGGTTGGAGGGGCGGGGCTCAAGGGTGGAGAAGCGAGAAGTGAAAGAGATGCGGTGGAGGGCATCGTCGACCACGTCTGGGGGGAAGTTGCGGTCCTTGAAGAAGGAGGCCATCTGGGTTGTACGGATTTGGAACTGGTCCTCCTGGGAGCAGATGCGGCGGAGACGAAGGAATTGGGAATATGGGATGGCGTTTTTACAGAGGGCAGGATGGAAGGAGGTATAAACAAGGTAAAAACAATGACTGCAGATGCTGGAAACCAGACTCTGGATCAGTGGTGCCACTCTATCCCCACCCCCACCCTCCTCTAGCTTATCTCTCCACGCTTCAGGCTCTCTGCCTTTATTCCTGATGAAGGGCTTTTGCCCGAAACGTCGATTTCGAAGCTTTTCGGATGCTGCCTGAATTGCTGTGCTCTTCCAGCACCACTGATCCAGAGTCTGGTTTCCAGCATCTGCAGTCATTGTTTTTACCTTGTTTATACCTCCTTCCACCCTGCCCCCTGTAAAAACGCCATCCCATATTCCAATTCCTTCGTCTCCGCCGCATCTGCTCCCAGGAGGACCAGTTCCAAATCCGTACAACCCAGATGGCCTCCTTCTTCAAGGACCGCAATTTCCCCCCAGACGTGGTCGACGATGCCCTCCACCGCATCTCTTTCACTTCTCGCTCCTCCACCCTTGAGCCCCGCCCCTCCAACCGCCACCAGGACAGAACCCCACTGGTCCTCACCTACCACCCCATCAACCTCCATGTACAGCGTATCATCCGCCGTCATTTCCGCCACCTCCAATTGGACCCCATTACCAGGGATATATTTCCCTCCCCTCCCCGATCAGCGTTCCGAAAAGACCACTCCCTCCGTGACTCCCTCATCAGGTCCACACCCCTCACCAACCCAACCTCCACTCCCGGCACCTTCCCCTGCAACCGCAAGAAATGCAAAACTTGCGCCCACACCTCCCCCCTTACTTCTCTCCAAGGCCCCAAGGGATACTTCCATATCCGCCACAAATTCACCTGCACCTCCACACACATCATCTATTGCATCCGCTGCACCCGATGTGGCCTCCTCTATATTGGGGAGACAGGCCACCTACTTGCAGAACGTTTCAGAGAACACCTCTGGGACACCCGGACCAACCAACCCAACCACCCCGTGGCTCAACACTTCAACTCCCCCTCCCACTCCACCAAGGACATGCAGGTCCTTGGACTCGTCCATCGCCAGACCATAGCAACACGACGGTTGGAGGAAGAGCGCCTCATCTTCCACCTAGGAACCCTCCAACTACAAGGGATGAACTCAGATTTCTCCAGTTTCCTCATTTCCCCTCCCCCCACCTTGTCTCAGTCAAATCCCTCGAACTCAGCATCGCCTTCCTAACCTGCAATCTTCTTCCTGACCTCTCCGCCCCACCCCCACTCCAGCCTATCACCCTCACCTTGACCTCCTTCCACCTATTGCATTTCCAATGCCCCTCCCCCAAGTCCCTCCTCCCTATCTTTTATCTTAGCCTGCTGGACACACTTTCCTCATTCCTGAAGAAGGGCTTATGCCCGAAACGTCGATTCTCCTGTTCCTTGGATGCTGCCTGACCTGCTGCACTTTTCCAGCAACACATTTTCAGATCCTACCAGCTGCGACCATAATCTCAGTCCAGCTGGCACCCTAATGTGGCACCATCCCACCTGACACCCTATAACCTCTTCCCATCTGGCACCCAACAATCCTAGTGTTTAGATTAGAGTGGTGCTGGAAAAGCACAGCAGTTCAGGCAGCATCCGAGGAGCAGTAAAATAGACGTTTCGGGCAAAAGTCCTTCATCAGAATGTTTTTACCCTACAATCCTAGCACCCTGACTTCACACTTACATTTGACAACAACTATCAGGATCTTTAATTTTCAAAACAGGGTAGCTGATTGCTGTGAAAGTGGACCACTATGAGAGAACTGTCAAAATGGAAGTATGGCTCCACATTTCTGAGAGGCCCTGAGTGGAATCTCTTTCTCCCATAACAGAAGGGCCAAGCTCCTCGGAAAACCAGGCCCTCATAAAGTGGGGCTTGTCTCTTTCAAATTTCTTCGTGATTTGTCGCTTACTATTAATGCATAACATCATCTGAATGTACTCATACTGTAGAACTACATTCCATCTTACAATTCAACACAAGGTGATCACGTCTTCCTTACTTCCCTGGTACACTGGGACGTTATTGTACGCAGTCAGCAAACATACTAACAACCAGAAAATATATATCTCCTTATGGTGCCATTATATACAAGATATGATGTAGGTTGTGATGATAAATGACATCGTATTTACGTTACAACCTGCCGTCTCCTGCTTTCAAATTGAGGATACAACAGCTTCACTCTGCCATCCTCTGCCCAATCACTCATTCGCTTTCATCTCCTGCGCATGCGCTCGCAACCTCCGGAAAGTACCGAAGGCGACGAACACCCTTTTCCGGAAATTACCGATTACATTTTCCCGGCGGATCAGGGAGTCACGGTTACCATAGAAACCTGGACCTATATTGTTATTCCCCATCTTCGTCCTCCTTATTTTATTCACGGTCTGATGCGCCTTTTTTAAATCTTTTCATCTTTTACATTCTTGACCCCGTAAGCAGGCGGACACTGATCGGAACGTGTGATCCATAGCCGGGGACGGGACGTGGCGCTGGTGTTTTTCTTTCACACTGTCTGTTCTCTCCGGAAGTATCGGTCAGCGTGTTCTGGAGACGGCGTGCGCGGCCACGAGCTCCAGAGGAAGCTTGAGACCCGAGCCTTTTCCCCCGGAAGTGGTGGCGCAGGGGCCGGTGGGAGGCCCCGCTGTAGCCGCGCGGTGACTGTGGTGGATAATGGCGGAGGCAGCGGCATCCATGGGGACGGCGGCAGCAGCAGTAACAGTAACTCTTGCTGGAGGAGGCGGCGGAGGCGGAAGCGGCGGAGTTGGCTGGACTAAGCAGGTCACTTGCAGGTAAACGAAAAACGACGGTTAGTTTTTATGCCACCACCTAGCTTTTGTAGAGCCGAATGTAATCAGCCACAGAACGATAAAAGGCCTTTCGCAGGTGAAGTGTTTTAACATCAATTGACACTGCGCGTCGCAACAATAACAGAAAACGATTGGCACTGTTCCCAGTTCGACTCGTCCCCGAGATGAGGCTTTTAGGTATGTTTTACATCAAGGTTTTCTTGGAGTAAAAGAAATGTGTTTTGTGAAACTGCCTCTTGATTTCGGAATTCTAAAGTGTTCTGAATCTTTACAGGTTTCTTTTAATGTAATTTTTAGAAGGAATGTATTTATTGATTGCGAAGTGCCTTGCAAACTTGTTAAGAAACTTTGTGGTCATGTTGTCGACTAAAAACTGCAGTGAATTCGTTTTCTCGATTTTCGTCAGAGCTTAAAATGTATTGCACATTTACGTTTTAAATTGTAAATTATTGTGAGCGTCTTGTATAACTTTTAGGAAAAAATTGATTAAAATCTTCATCGTTTCTATTTTACTGCAGATTCGAGAGCGCATATGGGTTTATCGTTGAACTTTTTTTTGCATCTCCACTCAAATTGCGAATTTGTATAATTTTGTATGGTCTTCTGGGTTGATCAGTCAGATGCTTTAACTTTGGATACCTGAAACAAGAGTGTAGTATAATGCACAAATATCTTGGAGATGGTGTTTGAACATATTCGGTAAAATCGCAAAAGGATGTTAGTTAGAGTGGGCAAAATGGCAGAAATGAGAGGAGATCCACCCAATTTGGATCTAAGGATGTAATTACAGTATATAAATGTAAATAAATGGAAAACTGAGTGCAGAGATTTGTGGGTCCAACATAGTGAGTTGGTACAAATGTAATACTTCTGTCATTTGTCTCAGGTGGCTGGAATGTAAAAGGGTGGAAGTTGTATTTTCACTGTATAGGACTCTGGTTTAGACACCAGCTGTGTTGCTACGTTCTGTCCTGAGGACTGCATCTCAGAAGGCTATATTGATTTGAAGATGATGAAGTACAGATTAGAGACTTTTGCAGTGCTAAAAGAGTTGAATTGTAAAATACAGTGGGGTAGGGTGTATCCCATTAAATATAGAAGGTTGAGCACTTCTGTTGAGGCATTTTAACATAACCATAGAAGTTAGTGATTCCTATCCTTTCCTAGCCTATTTCTTCAGGAGGGTGACTCCAGAACAACATAAACTTTGAGTTCATATCTTCTCGGTGATGTCAGAAGACACTTTTTCAAATAAAATACAACAGAAATCTTGAAAAAAGCTGTTGAGGTATGCTCAATTGAATATGTAAAAGCTGAACTTGTTATATTTTTGTAATACGAAGAAATGTGGATGTTAGATTTTTGTACAGCACTTGCTTAAAAAAATGGTCTTTGTTCATAATAAGTGTACATCACTGGCATGGCCAGCATTATTACCTATTTCTTGAAGTGTCTTTTTGAGTGGCTGGAGTCCTTGTGCTGCAATGTTCCCATGTGTTATGAGACAGGATGCTCCAGGAATTTGACCTAAAGATAATGAAGGATACTTCTAAGTCAGGATCATGTGTGACTTATTAGAGAACTTGCAGGTGGTGGTGTTCCATACATCTACTGTTTTTGTTTTTCTAGGTTGTAGAGGTCACAGGTTTGGAAGGTGTTGTTGAAGAAACTTTGGCAAATTGCAGTCAAACTTGTAGATGGTACGTATTGCAACTGTAGTGTCCTCCTGTTACAGGGAGTAAACGTTTCATGGGGTGGCTCGTGTTGATTAAGAGGTTGCTTTGTCCTTGATGGTGAGCAGCTTCTTGAATGGTCTGAAAGCAGAAAGTATCCCATCTCACTCAAGACTTGTACTTTCTAGATGGTAGGGAACATTTTTAAAAAAAGTATAAGAAACACTGCCAATGTCCTGCAAACCAGAAACTAAACAGGATCAGCTATATTTATGGCAATAGAAGCAGGTCAGAAGCAGAGCAGCAAGTAAAACTTATCTCCTGACTCCAGAAAGTGTGTCTACCATCTACAAGACATTACTCAGGCCTATGAAGGAATACAGTGGAAACTCGATTATCCAAACATGATGGGTGGGCGCTATTTCATTTGGAAAATCGATTATTCGGAAAATCGATTTAAATGCCTTTCCTCTGGGGCTCGGAGTTTTAAAGTCTGCTCCCTATTCAGGAGACTGCAGCAGTGGACTGTACACCAACAACAAGACTACTGCTGCTGTCTTTGTGCACTAAGTCTCCAAATAGCACACAGGTACGTACACACCCACGACCCCCACTCACAACCTTTTACTACAAATTTTTGACAGGTTCCATGTTTGCCCTGTACAGGACAATGTCGGAGAGATTATTCCTGGGAAGGTGGGTGGGTGTGTGTGTGTGTGTGTGTGTCAGGGTACACCCCTCTGTAGATCTCCAGGGAAAGTGTGGGGAGACAGACAGGACGGGAGGTCAGCCATTTGGAGACGGTGCCTGTTTAATCACTGTAAACAAAAGATGTGATCACACATCTTTGAAATGTTTCTATCAGGACCTCAATCTCCTTTGGATAATCTGATTTTCGGATAATTGGTATTCGGATAATCGAGGTTCCGCTGTATTCCGCAATTGGCAGGATCGGTGCAGCTCCCAATTACATTTAATAAACTGCACACAATTTGGAACACCACAACTCGCTTGATTGGTACCACCAGTGCACAATAGCAGTCGTGTGTACTATATGCAATTACATATATGTACTGCAGCAACTTAGCAAGACTTGTGCAATAGCATCTTTCAAACTTATGACTTCAATCATCAAAAAATACAAGGGCAGCAGATGTATGGCAATGTTGCCAATTTTAAGTTCCCCTTCAAGGTGCACACAATACTGACTTGGAACCATTTTGTCTTTCTTTCACAGTTTTTCAGTCATAATCCTGGAACTCCCTTCCTAAGAGCACTGTAGGTGTACCTCATGGTCAAAAAAGTGGCTCACCACTACTTGGCAAGGAAAATTAGGACCGGCTAACAAATGCTGGCATAGCCAGTGATGCCCAAGTATTGTAAAATGTTAAGTAAATTAGGGGCGAAAGTAGACCATGAGACCCATTGATTCTGCTCTACCTTCAGTGTGATCAAGATTGATATTTGGCCTTGACTCTATTTTGCTGTTTACTTGCACATCCCTTGAATCCTTGAGAGATCAAGGTTGGGACATAACTCATGTGCCATAGGTCGCTGAGTCTCTGACTTGCTCTTATCACTACAGTATTTCAGCAGCTTGTCTTCTTGAGTTTCTTATCAATAGTGACTCTACCTGAATGTTGGTGTTGGGAGATTCAGCATGATCAGCTTGTTGAATGTTATAGATAAGCTATCTTTTACTGAAATAGCTATTGACTGGCACCAGTGGTTCTTGCCACTTAGCAGCCCAAACTTGAATGTTGATTGGGTTTCGCTGCTTGTGATCTTGGACTGTCTCATAATGAGTTTAGAATGAAGCACATGTCAACAGTCAAATCATATCCCTACTGTTGACCCTATAATGGAGTGAAGGTCATTAAAGAAACAGTAGAAAATTTTGGGCCTATAACAGTGAGCTCAGTAAATCCCTGCAGCAATGGCCAATCACATCAGCCGCAGGACTCTAACTACTACCATCATCTTGCTTTATAGATATTGCTCAACCCGTGGAGAGTTTGACATCAGTTTTACTATGGCTCCTTGAAGGCACACTACTTCAAGTGCTGATTAATTTTCATGTCAGTCACTCTCTTTTGACTCCTGGAATTGGATTCTTTTATGCATGTTTGGATCAAGTTTGTAATGAGCTTTTGAGCTGCGTGGCACTGGCAAAACCCAGCTGAGCAGGTTAATGCTACATGTGTGCCATTATTGTTGACAGATGGGCCAGTAATTGGCTGGATTGAAATTGTCCTTTTTTGAGGAGAGGGCATTTTCTTTTAACATTGCCAGGTAGATGCCGATGTTGAACCTTTATCAGGGAGATGGCTAGTTCCTACACTTCTATTGTGGACTGTGGAATCAAGATGGGTAGATGGAGTTTAGATACAATAATTGATTGAATGATGTAAACGGTGCAGCAATTTTTGGCTTAATAGTCTACTCCTGTGACTATATTCATAGCCAAAGAAATTGTAGTATCAAAGTTTACAACATTGCAAGTGATTTTGTATTTATTGAAGTTGCTTTGCAATGTAATATATGTATATTCACAGAAAAATTGGAAATGTAAAGATGGATTTCTCCCCAGAACTTTGTGATGCCTTATCGCTTTGTTTTCAACTCTGGCCAGAAATCGACTGTCACAGCAAAAATAAATCTCAATTTAAAGCTTGGAAATATATTGTTCGAGTTAAGTAGATACTTGAAAATTTAAATTAAATTTAATATTGTCCCTGCAATTTTTTTTAAGGGTGAATTTTTTATTAAAAAAGTTGGTCTGTAGGGTATTAATTAGACCTGTCCAAAACCAAGTTAACATTATTTGTACTTAAACTTAATATTCACAGTAATATTCAATATTCCTAAGAGCTGTGAAATGCAGTTCCTACAGGTTGTTCCTGATTGCATACTTGCCACTCACTCATACCTTTTATCATTTGAGAGTTACTAGGTCAGCTTTATATGGTTGTGTGAATTTTGTCATCCTGTTGACTTGACATGTTTTTGCAAACGCAGATTGAATGAAGATTGATCTTAAATACAGTCTTCACATCTGACTTGGAACTTGAAACTAACAAGCAATATCCCAATTCAAATTTGATCATGGAATGAAGTAATGTGGACCAGTGTTTACTCCACTTTGTTGCTTTAAGAGTCATTTGCTAGCACAAAATTTAAAATCACACAAGACCAGGTTATAGTCTCAACAGGCTTATTTGGAAGCACTAGCTTTTGGAGCATCGCTCCTTCAGGTGGTTTTGGAGGTTCAGATCATACTCACAGAATTTATAGCCAAAGGAGTCTAGTGTCATGGATATGTCATACAGTAAACAATCTTAGATTAAAACTTTCATCTTTCATAATGGGATATGCTGGTTTGTATCACATTATAAAAGATGAATGTTTCAATCTAAGATTGTTTACTGTATCACATTTTCATGACACTAGACTCCTTTGACTATAAATTCTGTGAGCGTGATCTGAACCTCCAAAACCACCTGATGGAGTAGTGCTTCCAAATAAACCTGTTAGATTATAAACTGATGTTGTGTGATTTTTAACTTTGTCCACCCCAGCCCAACACCGACACCCCCAAGTCACTAGCACAGTAATTCTTTGTTACATTCTATATCTTTGGAATATTGAATTATACATGGATAAAAATCATTCAAAGTCATTCTTGCAGGAAGACTCGAATCCTCGCATCACAGCATATGGTTGCTAAATAATGTCAGAGTTTTCAGTCCTGTGTCCTGTCTGAAAGTTCTTTGTGTGCTTATCTTTCCAAGTGTATAGAAAGACTTGCTAAAATCAGTCCTAATTTTGTCTCTTATTAACTAATAAGTTACCTTGCCATTGTCACAGGTTAGTTGGAAGAAATGTACTTCTGTAAGGTAAACTTTTCGGTTGTTCCCTTTCTGTTCTGAAGTTGAAAAGCCAGTTTCCGTAGTTATTCAATTTAGTTCTGCAACTCTTGGCTGAAACTGCTTTGAAGGCCTCAACATCTGTCTTGTGTGTCAATAACTAGAACTATGCACGTTGTTTAACAAAATCACTAATCTGTTGGTTATATGTTCACTGTAGTTGAATTGTGACTGATAATGTTCAGGAGAATTTACCAAAGCAGTATGCACCTAGTCCGAAAAGGGGAAGCTTTGTTAGATCTAGTTCTTGGAGATAAGGTAGGCAAATTACATCAAATGTTATTTGGTGAATATTTAGGCGGACAATGATCATTATATCATAAGGTTTAGGATGATGGTGAAAACGAAACAATGAACAGTCCAGAATAAGAGTGGTTAACTGGGCAAGATTTTCATGGGCCACATAGGCATACCAAATGTTGGTGAGAAAAATTGTTCCTGAAAATAAATGACTTGCAAAAAAATCCAAAGATCCTATGATGTAATAGTAGATACAATTTTTCTTCATCTTAATTTGTTTACAGCAGATGTCAGGGAGAAAAAAAAATGAAAACCTAGTCGAATGCAAAGTATTCAGAGAGGAGGCACAATAAAATAAGATAAGCATAGAAGAGGGGTTATGAATAAAAACAGGCAGTTAATATAAACGGGAATATCAAAGTCTTCTCCGTGTGCATAAATAGTAAACCAGTGGTAAAAGGAGGAGTATAAGGTAAGTTTGTTCTCTGGGACAATGGCATTGGGCTGCTCTCATTTGAGAGAGGCAGCTGGTGGTGGTTCAACCAAAGAGTTGAGAAGATGGGATCTCAGCTGGTGCAGGAATTGTACTGGTGTTGTTGGTCTCATTCTTCATTGCAAACCAACTTTCCAGCCAACTGAACTACTGACCCCATGCAATGTGAGGAAAAGCTTTTTTGCACAGAACATGGTAGTGTGTTGGAAACAGGTTCAACTGAGGCATTCCAAAGGGTGTTAGATGATTTAAATAGAAGTAATATGCTGTGTTACAGAGAAAGAACAGGAGAACCACACTGAGTCATAAGAGCTGGTGTAGACACGATGGACTGAATGACATCATCTGCATTGTAACAATTCTGTGAAATCTGGGATCAAATCTGTTAAAACCATTTGAGCTTATTGTAACCCTTGTAAGTTTTCTTCCATTTAGGAAGTACTTTGTCATCATGCATTGTCGTTTTTCCTACAAGCAAAATTTGTATCATTAAAGTGTTTTCTTTATTGAACTTCCCAAACATTACTATGCTACCAAACACTTTAGACATCACACACTGAAGATAACACCAAACCACCGAATCAGAGTCATACAGCAAGGAAACAGACCCTTCAGTTCAATTAATCCATGCCAACCACGTTCCTAAACTAAACTAGTCCCATTTGGCTGCATTTGACCCATATCCTTACAAACCTTTCCTATTCATGTACTTATCCAGATGTACCTGCATCCTCCACTTCCTCTGGCAGTTCATTCCACACACTAACCACATTGTGTAATACTAAAATGTTGTCTGTCATGATCTTTTAAAAATGTTCTCCTCTCACTTTTAAAATATGCCCCCTAGCTTTGAACTCCCCCACCTTAGGGAAGCGGTCTTTGCTATTCATCTTATCTCTGCCCAGTTTCCAATCTACAACGTTTCTTAAACAATGAGAAGTGGGAGCAGAGGTAGGCCATTCAGCCCATTAAATCTGCTTCATCATTTAGTTGTAAAGTGGAGTAGTGGATTATCAGATCGATCAGATAATCCACTACTCCACTTTACAACTTTACCCCACAACTATTGATTCTTCTACTGATTTAAAATTTATCACAGTCTTGAATATACTTTATGACAACTTCCACAGATTCATAATCCTCTGAGTACAAATTCCTCCTCATCTTTATCTTAAATGTGTGATCCCTTATTAAGATTATGCCCTCTGGTCTGAAACTCTTCCAAAGGTGAAGCAGCCTTTCCGCATCTACCCTGTCAAGTCCTGTAAGAATCTTGTATGTTTCAATAAATTTGCCTCTCATTCTTCTATATTTCAACAAGTACAGGTCCAGTCTATTCAACTGTTCCTCATTAGACAGTCCATCCATATCTTGAAACAGCTTAGTGAACCTTCCATGGACTGTCTCTAATGTCACTGTATCTTTCCTTAGATAAGGAAGCCAAAACTGTTCATAGTATTCCAGCTGTGGTCTGATTAGTGGCTTGTTTAGTTTTAGCAAAACCTGTCCACTTTTATTCTCCATTCCCTTTGAAATAATATAACTTAAGTTGTACTTAGTTTGAGTTCCATTATAGATGAGCAATACCATGCGATGCATTTTATACTAATTAATAACGTTCCTACTTGACAGCATGATTTTGATTTAGTGAGAGCTGATCTTTCAATGCCCCTTTAGTCCTGTTGTTCAAAATATTGATGCCGGATGACAGGGTATCGATTTAAGCCCTACTTATGAATTACATATATAAATGGGCTAACTTTTTCAATGGAGTAACTAATGTGGTCATATTGCATTGACACATGAAACTGAAGGAGTTCTCTGCCTGTTTTGCTAATAAAGATTCCGTTGCACTATCTAGATTAATTGGTCATATGTTTGCTCTGACGCTTTCTGCAAAATAGCATCAAAATACCCACAAATCATTGCACATATCATTCACTCTGGTTGAACTGCTTCTCGACCTTTGAGAGATGAAATGTGATGTGCATTTTTTTTCCTTGTGTTTGGTGGATTTGTCGCATTCTAAATGTTACACCAATGCAAAACCATTTTTTGACCTGGAAACTTGCTGATCTGTAATTAACCTAAAAAATTTACTTTGCGTGCAGCTGTTATCTGGACTCCCACAGGGTGTGGTTGAACAGTGAAGCATCAGCTGGGTTAACTGCTAATCATAGTAGTTGTTCTCCAGAAGTTCGCATGACCTGAGAATAACACTACAGCTGATTTACTGTATATTATAAACGTAGAAAACGCTTTTTTCATGGTAATTAAGTTAGTCTTTTCGAGCTTGAGCATTTCTACTTATAGCTACTGTCTGTTTCTTACCTTCAATTATGCACAGTTACTAAGAGACGAATTTATTTTTATTAAACTATTTTGCAATCATGGCGTTACACATGCTAAGTGAAACTACTATTTTAAAAGATCAGGTATGTATTATTCTCCACGATGGAGTTCTCCAATTTCAAATAACCTCTCTTCCTTTCCCCTTTTTCCCCTTCCCAGTCCCTCCCCTTCCACTCCTCCCAGCCACCTATCGGATTCATTCCTCCCATTGACCAGCCAGGTTGTACCCTCTGCCTGTCTTCATCTACCTCCCCTTCACCAAAGTGCCCCCGCCGCCCCCTTTGTCTGCAGTTCTCCTTAAACCCACCCTCAGTTCTGAAGAAGGGTTACACCCGAAGCTTCGACTTCTCCACTTCCTGATGCTGCCTGGCTTGCTGTGTTCTTCCAGCCTACTGCCTGTCCACGTTTCCTCTGGCAGTTCATATATGCATTACCACTGAAAAAGTTGCCATTAGGTCCCTTTTTAAAATCTTTTCTCTCTCACTTTAAACCTATGCTGTCTAGTTTTGGACTCTTCGAGGAGAAAGTGAAGTCTGCAGATGCTGGAGATCAAAGTTGAAACTTTATTGCTGGAACAGCACAGCAGGTCAGGCAGCATCCAGGGAACAGGAGACTCGACGTTTCGGGCACAGGCCCTTCTTCAGGAATGAAGAATGAAGGGCACAGGCCCTTCCTGAAGAAGGGCCTGTGCCCGAAACGTCGAGTCTCCTGTTCCCTGGATGCTGCCTGACCTGCTGTGCTGTTCCAGCAATAAAGTTTCAACTAGTTTTGGACTCCCCTACCCTAGGGAAAAGACCTTGGCTAATCACCCTATCCATGCCCATCGTGGTTTTATGAACCTCTGTAAGGTCACTGCTCAGTATCTGATGGTCCAGGGAGTATAGCCCTAACCTATTCAGCCTCTCCCCTATAGCTCAAAATCTCCAACCCTGGCAACATCCTTGTAAATATTTTCTGGATCCTTTCAAATTTCACAACATCATCTTTCCAACAGCAGGAAGGCCAAAATTGCATGCAGCATTCCAAAGGTGGCCTAACCAATGTAAGTACTTTGGTTTTGCAAGATATCTCCTCTGAATCCTTCCATATTCACCAGCTGTCAGTATAGTATTTGATTGTATTTTTAGATTATAAATTTCCATATTATATGTTTGAATAATTCATACTTGAAATTTTAGGAAACATCCAAACTTAGAACAAATTCAATTCTGTTCATGGTGCTGAAATCTTGTTTGTGCTTTTTTAGTGCTTTGCCTTTTAAGCAAGTTTGGTCAGATTGTAAATCACCAAAAATAAAGGTGAACTGTTTCTGATGTAAATAAGTTCATTTTAGAAGTTCTGCCCGGCTGGTTTGCATTTCTTCAGCTAATATTAATTTGACCTATTTGTAGTGCAGTGCAGGCTGAGCCTTCAAATAATTTACTTTTAATTGTGTTATAATTTACAATGTTTTAAAACCCTATTTGTTTTGCAGCAGCATCCTAAAGGAAAAGTAAAGAGTCTTGGTTTTATAGTTGTAATGATGTGGTTGGTTTTTGCTTGTTGATGTGTAGTACAGAGTTACCATTACTTTGTGCTGTAAAACGTCCCTTATAACTTCTCGTCGTCAGCATATTGCTGTAGTTTGCAAGAAGAGTTGAGCTATTTGAAACCTGGTTTGGTGTTTTAGATATTATTAGGAACGTTGAAGGTTCTATCTTAGCTCCTGTCATAAGGTAAAAACAGGAAATTGATAGCCCTTTTAGGGAAAAACAAATTGTCTTATTTCTGGGTTTTTAATTATGCTACATTGGAAATATTTTGTTCCAGGAGTGTGCCATTACATCTCTGAAGAGGTTGATTAAAAATATATGAAAATGCTACTTTTAAATTGTGTATAAATCTGAATGGGTCAAATTCATTGAATTGGGAAAAGCAGGTTATGACACACATTAGGTCTTTGAACCTTCTGGTGCTGTGGGATGTTTCTGTTTATGTGAGCGAGCCTTGCTGACCATAAATGCTTAAAATAAGTGTGAACCAGTTTGACTATCAGGCAGAATTTGAGTGGGAGAGTGGGTAGCATCTTTGGTTGCAATCTTGCTTACACAAAGGAAGATAGTTGTTGGAGGTCAATCCCCTCATCCCAGGACAATGCTGCAGGATTTCCTCAGACTGGTTTTCTAGTCTTAACATCTTCAGCTGCTTCATAAATGACTTTCCCTTCAGCATTACATCAAAATTGGATATTTTTGATGATTGTACTGTGTTCAGTACAATTTGCAGTTAGATTCTGAAGCAAGCTCTGTCCAACAAATCCTGGACGATATTGAAGTTTGAGCAGATAAATGGCAACTAACATATGTGCCACAGAATTACCAGGCAAAGGCCACCTCTTATTGCATTCAAAGCATTGCCATATACCAAATTCCCAACCTTCAGGATCATGGGGTCCCAGTGACCAGAAAATGAAATGGACAAGCTAGATGAATACTAGGTCTACAGAAACTGGGAGTTGTGTTGCAAATAACTCACCACCTGATTGCTTGAAGCTTGTTCTTTCTCTACAAGTCAAAATGTGAATCCAACAGAATATTCTCTAAATGCTTATGAACCTTGAGAACAACCAGGATAAAACAGTTGATTAGCATCCCGTCCAATACTTTGACTCCCTCCACCATCATTGAACCCTGTGCCACCTATAAGCTGCCATGAATCCTTTGACAACACCTTCCAAATTGATTATTTTTACCACATAGAAGTGCATGGACATACTGCCACTTACAATTATTCTTAGTATTCCTTCATTCTAACTTGGAGCGATATTGCCACTCCTTCACTAGCTGTGTCAATATTCTGGAATTTTAAATATATAGGTTTGAAGATTGTTGCATGTGATTGGATTAAGTGAATACAGGAAAGTATGGAATGAGAAAATCAATTCCAGATTACTTTTCAGATAAAATAGTCTTGAATGCGTCTCTCTCTCTCTCTTTTACTGGACCCATGTTTGCATTTGTATTCCCTTGATTTTACCCCAGATGAAATGCAAAAAAAAAAATCCATAAATGACATTCAATCCTGGTAATTGTCCACTGAATGTAGACATAGCTGGCATCTTTCTCCCAGCTTTGGGAGCCATGGTAGGATGACTTATAACACTTTACAATATAATTTTATTGTAAAAATACATATGACAATAAATTCTAATTATCTGGGGCAACACAGACCTTTGTAAATACTTTATTGTTTGGAAACTGATGTGGTATATTTCCCACAGTGACTGAACGGCCTAGCAGGAAGACCCAACCTAGCTTGTCTATCTCATAAAATGCGTTCATAAATGAGGTGCCATAATGTCCAATATGTTTTAATAGAAAGCAGAAGGTTCCTTTTGCATAAAAACAATTTCACTAAAGTCGCTGTCTTCAGTCCAGTTGCTTTTAATGTTTTCCAGTTCTTCAACACTTGAAATTTCTCCTGCCATGATTGCTATTGATAAACGTATAATTAATCATGCGTAACCCTACTGTGATATAACAGAAAATAGAAGTCATATCTGGAAAGACAACATTTATAATTGGATATTTTCAGTGTTCAAGTGAGACAATTTGAAAGCTTCATGCATCCTATTGTGTATGGCTAAAAGCAGTGAGTTGCTTAAAAGCCTTATTTCTGCCTCAATATATTATTCCATTGAAACTAGTTTAAGACTAGAATTGGTTACAATTCATGAAACCATCCTCGTTTACTGTATTCTGAAATGCTAACCATGCTGCAGATTTTGGGTTTCTCCCAGTGCCCTTTCCAGTCTAATAGCTCTGATGTACATAGCTGCACTCTTTCAGACTTCTGCTTCAAAAATATTCAGTGATACTTTGTTCAGTGTTGGCAAATAGTAGACCTGCTTATTATCTCTGTTTTCGTTATGTAATAATGTCAATTCAGCAGGTAATTTAATATCCATGATGGATGTTCATCTTCTAGACAAATGGATCTTAGCCACACAAATCAACAGTAACAATCAGTTTGAGTAATACAACACTTTGAGCCAGTTCATCAAGTGGCTGAACATAGAAACCAGTAAGTTGAGTATTTTTGAAAACATGTCTTTTGCAGGATCTACAAGCCATGTGCAGTAACGCCACATTAAATGGGTCCACTGCTTAAATAATAAGCAGTCATTCTCATATTGCATGTACAAAGACACAATGACCAACTGATGCCTTTTTCTGGAACTGTACTAATAATACTAGCTGTTTGCTGCATTTTAATTCCAGAAATGTGGGTTGTTAATATCAGCATTATTATTTTGGCACTCCTTTTGTTTTTTGACACATTTTGAAGGATGATTAAGAGTGGCAATTTAAAGATCTGTTTCTTTCTTAAAAGTGCTTGTAATATGGCAAGCTCACTAACTACAGATAAAACACACGGATAAAAAGTCAAAGATCCCACATCTATAATTGTGAAGTCTTCATATGGATTGAGCAGTGGTGACTGTAAAGTTAAATAAATTAATATGATTTGATTGCCCAGTGCACTAGTATTTGACCACAGTCGATTTTGAACATAGGTGATGCTGAGGAGTTACAGAACCTAATCAGGGAGGATTGGAACAAATATTTGAAGGCTTATGGAGAAGAACCATAGTTTTCTGTCTGTAACTAATCATTTATATGCTTGTTCTGTTTTTGTGAATATTTATTATATGTCTGCTCTGAAACTATACAATGTTAAATTCAGATCTTTCATAACATAAGAGGAAGTACAACACAGTAATGTAATCTGCCCAATCTCTCTGTTCAACATTGACTCTAATTCTATTTCCCAATCCCATCCCAGGATGCTTTTTTATACTTCAGTCAAATATTTATCGAACTTACTTTTACATTTTTTCTGTGATGCCCTTTTTAAATTCATTTTAACTTTAATTAGAAAGATAAATTATTCTAACTTTTCCCAGTGTTAATTATCTATTTGCAGTTTGTTAATGAATCAGTGAAGATCATGTTTCACTTTTGTCCACTTGAAATTATTTTTCTTTACAATCTTTCAAAAGAAAGCTGGATTTATATTTGAAAGTGATGAATTTAGAAGGCTGTGGTGATACAACTGGAGAATGGGACTAGCTGGCTAGCTCTTTCATACTGTAAAATTCTGACTTTGATTTTTAATTTCCTGTTTTAGTAAAGCATCCCAATTCTTTGAGCTTTTAGTAATGATTATAATGTTACTTTATAGAATAATTGTAATGAATATTTGCATGTATTCACAATTGTAATGATAGAAGCAAACAATGTGGCGTAATTGTGGCATGAACAATGCATAATATAAACCAGCATTACCTTAGAGGTGGTAAATATAAAAGCACTATCTGTAAAAACAGATTTGTATTTTCTTCCTTGAACTACTTGTACCTGGTCTTTAAAGACCTATGCGTTTGCAATTCTAAATCTTGTTCCTCGACTTGATTAGAAAACTTCCTTTCAGTACACTGATTTATTCTTGGAGCCCTTCTTGGTAATTTAATATCTCTGGTTTAAGTTGGCATTTAATGTTTACAAAGTTTGATGTTAAACATAGTTTAAAACATCATGCCTATTTTATCAATTAAAGAATAATAAATGATTAGTTTGTTTCAGGCTTTAGTATTGTTACATTTTGTAGCTTTACTTAGTGGTGTAGAGGGACTTCATTAATCACTTCAATAGATATATCTGCATCACCATATTCTATAATACTGTATTGAAAACTGAAGAATGATTCTTTGACTATAAGCATACCATTGTAACAATGACTAGTGAGGAGATAAAAATTACGGGGAATTAGAAAGTGCAATTGATTTTACTGAAATAAATGAGAACTTTTGATAAATACAAAAAATTCCAAAGATGTTTAACTGGTTTTGCTGCACCTGTGGAGGAACAGAATTAATTTTTCAGGTCGAGGTCTTGCATCAGATTCATAGACTAATAATAGCTCTAAAACTCTACTTGTAGGTACTTCATGCATGGTGTTTGCAAAGAAGGAAACAACTGCCGCTATTCCCATGACCTTACAACCAGCAAGCCTTCACTGATTTGCAAATACTTCCAGAAAGGATGCTGTACCTATGGAGATCGCTGCCGGTAAGGGCCACCTTGTCTTGGGAATGTAACCCCTTTTAATCTTGAATGGTTTAAACTCTCAAACTTTCAGAAGTGAAAGTGTTTCTGTTATTCAGTAATGAATTGTAATGGTGCTTTAGCAAATTATAAAATGGTACAATATTACACACGTTTGTTCTCATTTAAAAAGCAATATATTTTTAGCATTTACTTAGATATTTCTGTAGTGCCAAAATCTCCATAAGTTCCATTCACTCCAAGTTGTACAAATAAATATGTGCTGTTGGGCAATTGATATTGCTTATTATCAAAAAGGCCCCTTTCTTATTAATTTAACACATTTTTCCAAGAACCCTCTGTCTCCTTGTCCTCCGCTAATAAGCACTAAATGGAACTATAGATTATAAGCACAAACTATAAATACAATTTAATAGCAATAATAATTGCAGAGAAAATCAATTCAGATTTCACTTGATTGCAAAACATTCAACTTGTAATTTGGCTGCATGAAAAAATACATAATTTCTAACATTGAGTAATGCCAAACCTTGTATAACATTTCACCATAACAGCAATGAGGTCTTTATCTGTGTGTGTCTAGGGAACTGTCAAGTTAGAAATGCACAATGCCAAATATAATTCTCAGTTAAAATTAAAATTCAAGGTAGTGATAAAATAAAAAAATTCTTAATGTAAGATGACTGTTTTAAGTTATATCTTAAGTTCTCAATTTGAAGATGAAGAACACAGCCTGTACTTGTGTGATTATTTTTGTTTTGCTGTAAAACTGTGCTTGCATTGAAAATTGAAGCTTTGTGAAGTGATGCATTGCGTTCTGTGGAATAATGCATATTCTATCCAGGTGTAAAAAAGAGAATGTAGTATAGTTTTGTCCAAATTTCTGTTTTTCATTCATGAATTGTGGACATTGTAGGTGAGGCCAATATTTATTGCTCGTCTCTAATTGCCTTTGAACTGGGTGGTTAGCTGCACCATTTCTGATGGCAGTTAGGAGGTTGGTTAGCTCATTTGGCTGGATGACTGGTTTGTGATGTGGAATGATGCTTGGGTTCAATTCCTGTACCCTATGAGGTTCCACAAAGGTCCTGTCTTAACCTCCCCCTCCACTGAGGTGTTGTGACCCTCAGGTTAAACTCTTGACCAGTTGTGCCTCTAATGAGAGAGAAACTCTGTGGTTCTCTGACACTGTAGCAACCTTTCCTTTACCTTTAAGAGTCAACCACATTGCTGTGTGTCTGGAGTCCCATGTAGTTCAGACCAGGTAAGGATGTTAGGTTCCCTTCTCTAAAGTATATTATTAGATAACCATATGGCATTTAGGCTATTCACAGTTAGATCAGTGTTTAACTTCAGACTTGTATTGAATTCAAATTTCACTATCCGTCATGGTGGGATTCCAACCTACATCCCTAGAATATTAGTTTGAAATTTTAGATTATTAATCCTGTGACATTACCATGACATCGCCCATCGACTGAGACTGCCAGATTTTGGATTACGTGCTCGGTCAAATGAGAGCAGATGATAAAAATATTTAAAGTGATTAAATACATTTGCTAAATAGTTTAACAACTATTTATGGAATATATGCAGACTTAGAATTGAAATTTGACAACCGTTTTTGATGCAATGTGTTGTCACTAAAGCATGTTTTAGAATATTTGAAATTATCTGTTAAGTTTAATGGTAGACTCTTAATATTTTAGTTACTCAGTATAAAATTAGAAGCCATTTTTGCAGAATAGTGAAGAAGAAGCTATTATTAGCCAAGAGTTAATGGCATTTTCTTATCCGAGTTCTTTTTGAATGTTGTTTCTTTCAATACTTCAGGCAATTTGTGAATCTGGAACCATGGGTCATTTTCTTTCAATTTCTAATACTGATTTATGGCAGAACTTGAAACACCTGATTCATTTCAGGGAACTTGAATAGGCCTACAGTCCGTGGCTTGCCCATTTGAACTGTTCATTGCCTGTGATGCATGTATTCTGCATGTCCTTGAGTATAAATATTGAATTTCGACAAGGTAGACTTTTCAAGGATGAAAATTGTGTACAATTTTCTATCATGACACAAAGGAATTAATAACTAACATCTCATAATTGCCTACATGCACCGAGCATGTTGTATTATTCAATGTATAAAATAAAAGATGGTTGTTTGAAAAGGAACTTGCCGGCTTTTTCTCTCGAATTAAATAATAGCTTAGATGCTTTATTATATTTGTGTGTTGAATATGTGAATAACAGAATACTGGACTGTAGCATTTTCAAATTATGAGCAATAGCAATTCTATTCAGTTTCACCTAGTTATTAAAGTATTTTATGCTTTTCCATTGAGCTTGTCATCAATGGGCATGAGAGGCATAAAGTTCAAGCTTTATTTTCAGTGAAGAGTAAGCAATCAAAATAAAATTCTCGAACATGCACAGTACACTTCAGCTCTTGAATAACCATTTCCAAAAAAAAACCCTTTAAAAAAGATGTTGAGAAAGCCATCAAGTGCCAGTGTAGTTTTCCATTTTCCTTCTTTTAGCAGCTTAACCTTTACGTTTTGTTTCCCATCCCACAATTGACAACTAATGGGATGGGAAACAAAATATAAAGCTTAAGTTGCTGTTATCATATGTTATTTCATAATGCTTTGAAGGCATGCGACATGAATGTTCTTTGAATAATTAGATTTATTATGGATTAGCAAAAGTTTGTAGATTTTACATTTTGCTTTTTGGTGATAGTTTATCAGTGAAAGTGACAAACTAAGATGGATAAAGTGATAAAATAATAGAACAAATAGCAGAAAGGTAATAGAAAGCACAAATGAAAACAGTCAAATGAGGAACCCAGTGACTAGGAGTTGTAGTAAATTGAGAATGAAGAAGGAATGATGGAAACAATAAGATGATTTAAACAGTCATAAATCAGCAAAGAAACAATAGCAGCCAAGGGCAAGAATTGAGGAAAGTGGTGAAGCAAAATATAAAGCTGTGTGAAATAGGTTTGTCTAATGCCTTTCTTTCACAATAAAAATAGGAACTGGGAATCAGCAATCAGTCTGACATTGGCAGAGACAGAACTAAATCTTTGATAGCACTTAGGCACAAAAGTCAGTGGCTGTGTTCTAAGGTCTGCACTTTTTGGTCTATAGTGTGTATTTTTCATCTTGCACAGATAAAGACATCACTTAGAATACAATCTGTTTCAGTAAACTGGAATGCACTGGTAAAGACCACTGGTTAATCCATACTTAATTATTAGGCAGATAATTGTCCGATTCATATGCACTGTGAAATTCACTTACAGGAATGCTGAACCCACGTGTAACTGTTCCAGCATAAAAATCTGACACCAAAGCTCTTATTATTACACACCTTGGATCCAATCCCAATGAATTCAAAAATAACTATTGAACCAAAGTACACATTTGATACGGATTATGCTTTGCAGCATACCTAAGTTCCAGGGCCAACTGCAGCTCCTTTGCCTGACATGATATTAGTAATGCCTGGACTGCCCCGGTACAAAATCCCAGCACTTTAAAATGCAGCTCTGGCTGACCATAAGTCATTGACATAAGCTTGTTCAGATTCCAAAAATACTGCCATACTCTTCAATAATAAACTGTTGCTGTCTTCCCCAAGGCCTCTGCTTGAATGCTGAGATTCTACCTCCAATTAATTTTATCTTGTCTAACATCTTTTTGTATGCTGAGATATAAATTCATACCTTGGATAAGGTGACAGCATTTCACTCCTTTTACAGTTGATCCATTCTGTAATTAGTGTTTAACTATAGGCTCAATCTGTTTTATAGGAGACATGTTCTATCAATGTGCAGTATTCTTCTTGTAATATTGAGCAGATGGAACACCATGTTATTCTTAACTACACCCTCTAGTGAAAGTTGAGCTGTTAAGTCAGGAAACTTTGCAAATTGCCAAGTCATTGTCATGTTGCTGTTAGTGCAACTTGTTGCATGTGAATTGGCTTTGAAAATTTTCAAAAGTGCGTTGTTGGGAACTTTAAGAAGTCTTGAACTTTGAAGGATGCTATATAATACTAGTTTTTCCTTTGATTTTCAGTGCTTGGCTAGTTGTTCAGATAGTACTGTCGAAAGGACTTCCAACTGTTTGAAATTGTCTATTTGGTAGTCTAAAGGACTTTGCTTTGGTTTTCTGTTGCAAGACTGTCTAAATGAATTGGTTCTCATTTTCACAATACACATTCGCAATATTTGAATTTACTACTTCTATCTGTATTCTGCAATCACTACACCACACCTGAATATTCTTCTGTTTTTATTTGTAATATCATGCAAGTCTGGTGTTCTAAAAAGGCAAGAGAATGTAATTGAAGCAAATTTTTAAAAAAACATAGTAAACCAGGCAAATAATTTACAGTTTACTCAAATGTACAGTCACAACATTTAATCTCATTTCTTATAATTTTTTCCCAGTTACAGTAGGTCACTTGTATCAGTGTAATTTAATTCACCACGTGTCACAATGTCAGAAATCATTGTACTATCTGATTCACCATAAGCACCCCATTTTCAGTTTGAGTATGTTTCTTTTACATGCAGTAGTTGGATTCAGGAGAAATTGAAAGCTTTAACTATTGTAGTAAGCATTACTCTTGCAGTTGGTGCTTTGATAGGTATCTGTAAAATTCATGTATCATATTGACGTGCAACTCCTGTGCTGTTTTAACTGAAGATATGTGCCCAAATTATATAATTTAGCACTGCCTTCCCAAAAAAACTCAACAATTTCTGCAATTTTCTTTCAGTTTTCCTTGTGTAACTGAAAGGTTTTGCAGTGTTATCCAATTAAGGGTTTAAACCGATCTTAAAAAAATGATTTGCAATAACAGGATTATATTTATTCATCTAACATCAGTCTTATCATGTTGTTAAATTCTTTCATTAAAGGTAAGTTTGATCCCTAACTAACAGTCAGTTTAACGGGAAAGTAAATTAAAAACCTGCAATCTTTTAATTTACTTGAAAAGTAATTGAGAGTTTGAAGTTCAGCTGCCTCATGAAGCAAATGTAAAGTGACAAATTGAAGAGCAAATAATTGAAATTCACAAGTCAGTGTTTTGCTTCCCAGACTGCTGGCTATTTTCACATTTAATGATAGTGTATTCAGTTAATCTGGCTGTTTTGTTCTGACTCATGTATTTTTGCCTGCAGCTATTCTAGGACACCTTGTCATGCATTTACTCTATCCCTTCTGATCTATGGCCCCTGCCATGGGAACTGTTCTCATTAACTCTGCTCATGCATTCTTATCAAGTCTGTCTGGTTCTGAGATGCCAATCCTTTCTGTAGCAGTGAAATATGAATGAAGATGAGTAAAATGCAAATTCGGCAAAAAAAGACTGTGTGTTAAGAAAACAGGTGAACTTGAACTCCAGAATCCAATTTTGCATGCATTTTGGGCTTGGCTCTTTTACTAACCAGGAAGTGATTCATATTTACTCAGTTTTATTAAAGTGTAAATCTTATTTTGAAAACACATTTTGGAGCCATACTGTAGGGAATCTAATCTAATTTAATCATATCAATGTTCCTAAAGATCCTGCCTTTAACTGTGTGTTCTTGTCTTGTATTTGACCTCCCAACATGCATCATCCTACACTTGTCTGGATTAAACTTCATCTGCCATCTGTCTGCCCAACTTTCTTACTGATCTATATCCTGCTGTGTTGTTTGATAAACTTTGTCACTGTCTACAATTCCACCAATTTCATGTTATCTGAAAACTTCCTAATCGGATCACCTAGAATTTTATTCAAATCACTTCTATATACTACATCCAACAGAGGTCACAATACTGATCCTTGTGAATCATTACCAACCTCTACTCTGAAAAACATTCCTCCACAACTGCCTTCTGTCTTCTATGGCCAAGGTGATTCCTTAAATTTATTTTCTAGTCCAGTCATTCATCCTTTTAGTCTCCAAGATTAAAGCTGTACAATTACGAGGTATCATTGGAAAATACTGATTTAAGACTTTGAGTGATAATAGGTGGATTTTTGTCTGAGGCAAATTGACTATGAATGATTTGGTTGGGATATGGATTCCACTCATTGTCCTAAATCAACTGTGGTCCCAAGTATTGATTAGCATTAGAACTCATTGGAAATGCTGAGTGAATCCCAGGTGGAAATTCTGCCCCACACACACCAAATTAAACAAGCAAACTTGTCGGAAAGGAGGATCAGTTCAAGGGAGTAGAAGTGCTTTAGAAATACTTTCGACGTGAAACTTGCCTCATTCAGAGGCTTTCTAGTAATGATACCTCCAATAATATCATCAGGGAACATTAGACCATAAGACACAGGAATGGAAGTAAGGTCATTTGGCCGATCAAGTCCACTCCGCCATTCAATCACGGCTGATGGGCGTTTCAACACCACTTACCTACACTCTTCCCGTAGCCCTTAATTCCTTGCGAGATCAAGAATTTATCAATATCTGCCTTGAAGACACTTAATGTCTCAGCCTCCACTGCACTTCGTGGCAATGGGTTCCACAGGCCCACAACTCTCTGGCTGAAGAAATGTGTCCTCATTTCCATTCTAAATTGACCCCATCTAATTCGAAGGTTGTGCCCATGGGTCCTAGTATCCCCGCCTATTTCATCAGCATTTTTAACTATAACAAAAGATTGCTTGCAACATAGTGAAGGAAAATCCAGGCCAAAATGCAAACTTGAATTTAGTTGCTTGCCAATATATTGTTTGCCATAGGAATATCTTGGGAACGAATGGTCCATACAGAGTACTTATTACTGATTACTTAACCATTTCTAAATGTTATCCAAAAAAAAAGTATTGTTTGATATCTTTTGCTAATACAGAGGGCAGATAGCTGACATCCACTCTTCCTTGACTTAAATTGTTTTTCTCAGTCAAACAACATGAATCATTGAATCTATTTGGAATGTCATGCTGCAAAATGCTTGGTGACCAAGTTTTCTGCCTCCATTTAAAAAGTTCTCCTTGATCTGCTTCATCCTATGAAATTGCTCTGCAATGTAAAAGTAAAGTTGAAGTGATCTAGTAGTATAAAGTGATCTGCTATGAAACTTTCCTGGAGTTACAAAATGTTAGTTGCATTTGTTCATGGATCTGCCATTTTTAACTTTGCATTTCAGTTTTGTTGGTAGTTAAGTCAGGTCAGATCACATTTGCAAACATTGTACAGATTCCCAATGACACCTTCTTTTATGATTCAGAAACAAATTTGCGACACTATATGCACTTGATTCCAAGTCATTTCAGTGGCTTCAAACTACAAAGTTTGTGTTTGCATTATTTCTCCTGTTGTCAAGCTCGGCCCACAATTAAATGAAGAGTTTCAATATCAGTGAGAACTGACACTGTTACATAAAGCAGTTCAGTTCTTGGGGCATTGGGAAATTATTTGACTGAGCAATTTAGCTTCTATAAATCCTTCAGGCTAATATTCATACACCAATTTACTTGGGTATTTTTACATCGATCGTGGATCATCGTCAAGACATATTCAGCACCTTTTTTTCCCAGCACGACAACATATCACAGAAGAAATTTTGTACTTGATAGAACGCAGGGCCTAATTTTTGAGGATTGAAAAGGCATAGTTGTAGGTGTTGAGAGGACAAGTTTCCTATTGGCGCTCTTATCAAGAGTCTGGTACTGAGCTGTTGAAAGGCAAAGAGTAGAATGGTATTTCAAAGTAATTGGCCCTTTGGGCACTCCCTAGAGCTCTGGAACAAATAATAAAAGTTTCTGTTTGGCCTTACTGTACCATTGTTTGCCAAATATATTATGCACAGTAGTAGAACTAAATAAATAGTCTGTGCAAGCAAATTTCCTTGTGATCATAACGTCATGCTTCAAGTTTGATTTGTTCTTTTGTTGAGAGCAGGAATTTTGATACAGATTTGGATATATCAAATTTCTCCCTCCATGCAGTTCTTCTGCAAATCATTATACTTAATATATAGAGCTGATTCCACTGGAATTAGTTTTGTAAGGTAGCTGAATAATGCTTGATGGCAGGTTTGCTGTGTTTACTTTGTAGGGTCAATTTGGCAAAATTAAATCATGCACAAACTATGTGCTTATTAATGGCTCTTGTGTCACTGTGCAGTATCTCTACCTCTGAGCCTGAAGACCCATGTTCAATTCCCACCTGTTTCAGAGCTGTTTAATAATATCTCTGTACAGGTTGATTGAAAAAATAGGTTCAAGAAAAATTATAATGCAGCTGATTACAAACTAACAATATATTTTCCTACAAAATTATGTTCATGACTTTATTATTCTGAATGTTCGCCTTTTCTACAGAGGAAACCGTATAGGAATTCGTAGAGCCAAAACTGCGGCCAACTATCTTTAGCTAAAGCATAGCAATGTATTTGATCTCATTAGCTGCTGGTGACTGTCCTTTACTTTTTACAGTGACTAAAAATGCTTGAGTGGTATGGTCTGCCTTGATATTTAAAAATATTATATGTCAGCACTGCCTCCTTCGAGAGTACTTTGTTACCTTTTGAGCAAAAATATAGGTAAACGCAGGAGACAAACCTTGATTTACACTGAAAAGTCATCAGAAAGATTTTAGTGTTTGTTTGTGTTGGACTGTTACTTGGACTTAATACTGCCGATAGTGAATTACTTCAGTTTTTGAATTTAAAGCATCCACTGGGCAATTACTTATAGTTTTTGCAGTTATTGATGATTTGCAGATTTGACACACAAGTATGGGTGAAATTAATACGTTGTACAATGCAGACTTGTTTTGTTTTCCCAACATTGTGCACATTAAGTTATTCATGGTGAAGATTTGAATAATCAGGTAACTGCAGTTTTTTTTGGATTTTTTTTCTATATTCAGCTGTCAGTGTTTTGTAATGATCTAGATAAAGGAAATGCAGAAACAGATTTCAAGCAGAACATGCAGGGGATAGCAAAACGATCAGCTAATTGTTTTGCCAATACGTTGAGAGAGAGAGTTTGGCGAAACAAAATGGAACTCTTTAAAGAACTGAATGGATACTGAAGAAAAATCAGAAATTAAAGCAGAAAATGCTACAATCATTAGATCTGGCAGCATCTGTGGAGAAAGAAAATACTTGTTTTATTTCAAACTGGAGTATGTAAACTAGTTAAATTAGTAAATTATATCCATGGAGCAAGATCCAAAATAATTGTCGAAAGGGAATCTAAAAATCAGTCAAGGAAAGGATGGTAGGAAGTACAGTGTAAAAGAAGGTTATGTATCAGATAATTGGGAATGGTTTCCAGAGGGTTCCCATTCTAATAGAAACTGAGCAGAGGAATTTTCCAAAGTTCTCTTCATTTGGAGTTCTTTGAGTGGGGTAGGGTTATAAAATTGGAAGTGCAACTTCATCCTTTAAGGAGGGAAGGAGAAACTAAGATAATAGCAGATCTGCTAGTTTAACGTCAGCTGTGATGATACTGCAGTTTTCAGAGAGAGTTGTCTAAGTGGTCAATAAATCCATCAACTGATCAGAATCAGCACAGATTTGTGAAAGGTCAGCCATGTCAGACAGTTGAGTTAAAACTTGAGTGAGTCATTACAATAGTGGATAAATAAGGATCTGTTGATATCTAGGTGGATGTTCAGAATATTCCATGCGAGGGATTAATAGAAGAAATTAGAACACTGAAGTGGATGTGACCTCATAACATGAATTTATACAGATTCGTAGAATTATACACCATAGAAAGCAGGCCCTCAGACCCAACCTGTCTGTGTCAACCAGGTTTCCTAAACTGAACAAGTCCTATTTTCCTGTGTTTGGTCCTTATATCTTTAAATATTTCCTATCTGTGTGCCTGTCCAAATGTCTTTCAAAATTGTACCTGCCTCTGAGGGAGGGCCACTCAACATGAAGCGTAAACTGATTTCTCTTCACAGTTGCTACCAGACCTGCTGAGCTTTTCCAGTAATTTCTATTTTTGTCTCTGATTTACAACATCTGCAGCTCTTTTGGTTGTAGCCGCCTCTACCACTTCCTCTGACAGCTCATTCCATAAATGCACCACCCTCTGTGGAGAAGGTTGCCCCTCAAGTCCCTTTTAAATCTTTCCCTTCTCACCTAAAACATACACCTCCAGGTTTGGACTCCCTTACCCTGGGGAAAAGACTTTGGCTATTTACCTTATCTATGCTCTTTATGATTTTGTAAAGGTTACCCATCAGCCCCCTACGCTGCAGCAAAAAAAAAGTCCCAACCTATCCAGCTTCTCCTCCTAAATCAAACTCTCCAATCTTGGTAACATTGAATCTTTTTACACCCTTTCCAGTTTAATAACATACTTCATATAGCAGGGTGACCAGAATTATATGCAGTACTCCAAATATGGCCTTACCAATGCCTTGTACACCTGTAACATGCTGTCCCAATTCCTGTGCTTAATTCTCTAACCAATGAAGGCGAAAGTGCCAAATGTCGTCTTCACCACTCTTCTACCTGTGATTCCACTTTCAAGGAACTATGTACCTGCACGCCAGGCCTCTATTCGTTGACACTTCCCAGAACTCTACCATTAACTGTGTACATCCTGCTCTGGTTTGTCTTACCAAAATGCAACACCTTGCATTTTTCCGAATTAAATTTCATTTTTCATTCCCCATTCCTTGGTCCACTGGCCCAGTTGATCAAGATCCCATTGTATTCTTAGAAAACCTTCTTCACGGTCCACCATACCTTCAATTTTGGTGTGATCTGCAAAATTACTAATTATGCCTCCTGATCCAAATTGTTAATATAAATAATGAACATTAGTAGCCCTGATCCTTGCAGCACACTGATCACAGGCCTCCAGTCTGAGCAACAACTTTCTAACAACAACTATCTCTTACGATCAAAACAATTTTGTATTCAGTTGGCTTGCTCCCCCTGGATCCCATGTGACCTAACCTTTACTAAGCAATCTACTTATGCAGAACTTTCTGAAATCCTTTCTAAAGTCCATGTTGACAATGTCAACTGCTTTGCCTTCACCTAACCTCTGTCACCTCTTCAAAAAACTCAATTTGTGAGAGACAATTTTCCATACACAAAGCCATGTTGACTATCCCTAATCAGTTCTTGCAGTTCCAAATGCACGTGGATCCCTGCCTTTCAGAATCCCCTCAACAACTTAACTACCACTGACATTAGACTGTCCAGTCTGTAGTTCCTTGGCTTTTCCTTGCAGCCTTTGTTAAATCGTGGCACAGCATTAGCTATCCTCCAGTCTTCCAACACCTCATCTATGGCTGTTGATGATACAAGTATCTCTGCTAGGGGCCTGGCAATTTCTTCCCTAGCTTTCCACAATCTCCTGGGATAGACTAGATAGATTTGGTTAGTTGTTGAGCATGATGACTGATATTCTGTAGGGATCTCTATTGGAATCTGAGCTGTTCACTATATGTACTAATGGGTGGAGGTTAGTACAATTGCAATGTTTAAAAGGCATCTGGATGGATATATGAAAAGGAAGGATTTGGAGAGATATGGGCCGGGTGCTGGCAGGTGGGACTAGATTGGATTTGGATATCTGGTTGGCATGGACGGGTTGGACCGAAGATCTGTTTCCGTGCTGTACATCTTTATGACTCTATGATTTAGAAAATGTAATTTCCCCTCTATACCGTATAGCCAAGTTTCAGATAATGTAAATTAGGAGGCAGTGAATTTTGTGGATTAAAACTGGAAGTTACAGTTGAGCATAGGCAACCTAAATTTGTGGACAAGGTATGGCAAATGAAGTTAGAGTCATAGATTCTTAGAGATGTACAGCATGGAAAGTTTGAGAAACTGAGCGATTAGCTGCTTTGCATTTGAGAAAAATGAATCAGGGTATTTTCTTAATAATCTGGGTACAGTGTGTGAGCAAAGGAATTTAGATTGTCATGTGTACCTGTACACAAGTGTAAACGTAATCAAAACATTTAATGGATTGTTTGCTTTTATCTCCGTGATTGGAATTTGAAAGTGAGCAAGCAATCTTTAGTTTGTTAGGGTCTGTCTAATTGTGTAACCGCATTCAGTTCTGGGCACTAAACGTCAAAAGATATATAGACTTTGGAAGGCGCAGAGGCATCAAAACTATACCACTGCTTAAGGAATTAAATTAGCCTCCATTTCTGTGAATTTATAAGTTTGAAAGTATTTAAAGTGAAAGAACTATTTGCTTTGTTTATGCAGAAGCTATTTCCTCAGGAGAAGCAATCCAGATCAAGAAAGCATAAGTGAAATCAGGAAGCAATTAACTGTACAAACAGTAGTGTCTATTGTGTTCTTTGTCCAATTCAATTTGAGATTATGAAATCTCTGTTCAGTAAGACTTCGTATTGTATAACACTGAGGGATGTGAAACTGGAGATTGTGGTCAGTCACGCTCTCATTGATGGGTAGAGCGGGATCGAAGGGCTGAGCAGCCTACATCTGTACCAGTGTTCCTAAGAAAAAGTTGTTATTACAGGTTAATGATGTTGCATTAATTGTAACATCCCTAATTAATATACAGGTATGACCACGTGAAGCCGTCAAACCAAGGATTGTCAGAGGTTCAGAGTGGTCCTACGCCATTGATCTCGAAGGATTCTGCCACCGCATCAGCTTCTAAACTTACTCCACTTACCAAATTAAATGGTGAAATGAGCACAAAAACAGTGATTGAGGAATCCAACTCTGCAACAAGTTCAAACCTGGAGGACTGGGTTAATGCAGCAGAATTTATACCTGGACAGCCATACTGTGGACGAAGTAAGCTGATTCGACATGTTTACGTGCTTGATACTTAACAAAATAAACAAAAACACAAAACAATCCACTGTAGTATTTCTCAGTTTACTGCATATAGTCTTCCGTGTTCAAAATGATTTACAATAATTTGTACCAAGCAGTTCCCTATTACCTCTCAAAATGAGCAAGGGATACCTGTAAGGAATCGGTAAATGATACAGCTTTGATTTCTTTTTTCAAAAGTACTTTTGGTTTTGTCTTTGTTTTGCTCAGATTTTGTGAAAATGGAGGTTACAGTGTTAAAACTAAAACAGCACTATTTGATCTAAGTTAGATATATGAAGGTAAGTTATGTTTCTATGCACCACTTCCTACACTCTCATATGTTATTGGTGAGACACACTCAATTGTTCTTTTTAGGCGCTGGTTTTACAGTGCTCCTGGAGAGGCCATCACTTTTTTTTTTCCTTTTTACTAGTTCTCCTGTTTTCATTCCTCTTCAATATTTTGCATAAATGTGATTTTAACATTGATGTTGATTCAAATCATAGCCATATGCCACAAAATGCCATGAATTCTTTAGGAATAAAATGATAAATCAATAACTTACCTAAAATCCATATGTGAAATTTTCTCAGCAATGTTTAATTATTAGGAGAAAGAAAAATGTGTTTAGTTTCATGCTTACACCCTGGTATTAATTCTGTTGTTTGATATTTTGACTGATATTCTGTAAGAATACGGTTGGAAGATAACATAGGAAATACAATGAGAGGTTACAATAATGGTGCAGAATACATGTTATAATCAAGAACGAGGACAGACTGCATGTCAAATACCTTTGGGCTAATGGAACTTACTTTGCCTTGTTAAAAGGTTTTGTTAAGTAGAACCTATGAAACAGCACAATTTGCATTGCAGTAATATTTACAGCATGAAGTTTTAACTACCGATGAGTGTCATGTAGAGCTTTTTTTGTGAAGTGCTGATAAATCAGATTCAGTTTTAATTCTGTTCCCCAAAGGACTTTGCTTTATTCAACTGTTTCAGAATGCAGCAAGGCCTGAAATTTGCTGTTTTTTTTTAAAAAGGACGTGGCATCATGTGCATATGTGTCGTATTATGAAATGAAGAAATTCATTCGCCTATCGTTTTTTAAAATGTAACTTCAAACTTTGTGGTATCTCCCAGAGCCACTATAAATGTCTGCAGATTTTACCGTTTAGTGAAGCTGCTGTATTTAGTGTTACAAGTCATTAACGTGCCAAAACCTGCTCTGGTCACGATATATGGGATAGCCTAAGTTAGGTTTTAACTGCTCATTTACAATGCCACCCTCCTAGAATGTCACCCAGTACAGTGGAACCTAATACGAATGTGATGATCTTGCAAAACTTCTGGTCTTTTGCTGAAATTTAGCAGTTATTACATAATTATTGAAGATATCTTGAATTTCTCCTGTTTGTGATAATGCCTTTTTAAATCAAATGCAAAAGTTTTTATAGAAGTTTCCCAAGTAAATTAGATTAGATTCCCTACAGTGTGGAAACAGGCCCTTCAGACCAACAAGTCCACACCAACTCTCCGAAGAGCAACCCACCCAGAGCCGTTCCCCTACATTTATCCCTGACTAATGCACCTAACACTATGGGCAATTGAGCATGGCCAACTCACCTAACCTGCACATCTTTGACTGAGAGGAAAACGGAGCACCTGGAGGAAGCCCACGTAGATACAGGCAGAATATGCAAACTCCACACACAGTTGCCCGAGGCGGGAATTGAACCCGGGTCCCTGGCGCTTTGAGTCGGCAGTGTAACCACTGAGCCACCATGCCACCCAGTAAAAAACACATTTAAGAACCCCTACATTTAAAATGGTATCGCTTCTTAAAATGTCAATACTTGGGAAGAAAGGCTAGTTATTGACAGTAATGTGTTTACATTAATAATTTTAGTAATGTATCATCAAAGCACGTTCATTGTGCCAGGAGATCTCATTATTAAAAATCCATCGACATGTGCAAGTCTAATTTTTGTCCAGGAGTATTAGTGTAAATGAACATGAATGAGTAGTTTCAATGCACTTTCTTAAAATTCCTCATATTTCCTTTCTCCCAAAAGGATTCTCAAGTGCCTGATCCAGTGTGACTGCTTATGGATGGTCAGGTACTGAAGCAAACCTGGTTGTAAACATATGCTGCTGTTGAAACCTGGAGGGGAAACTGCAGCTCCATCTTTCCATTGTTGATCTAGTTTCAAGATGGCAGAGTTGCAGCAGCACTGTTGTGATTTTTCTATTTGTCATCTAATGATAGAATTCTCCCATAACTATACGATTTTGGCAGAGCAGTTTTTTCATTCTTTGAAGTTTACTATCTCTACAAGAAGTGCACATCTTTCATTTTTGGGTGGAATCCTTTTGTGCATTGTATTCTTGCCCCAACTAAAAGGAAGCTCAGTTCCTCAAGTGCCATTTTTATATTGGCAACCTGGATATGTAGTTACTCATGGCTTGGTTCTTCATCTGTAAATGACATCTTGAAATTGAAAGCAATTGTCTCAATTTACATGTCTGTAGACACTATTTTCATGCAGTTTTGATGAATTTAGGTCATGTGACCTTATGGAATTAGAATTCTATTATGAAGAGACAGTGTAGTTATTTTCAAAGAATAAACTTATTTAAGAGATTTTTGTTCATTTTGACTATATTCTAATCCAGACGAGATAGGTGCAATATATTTACAGTCGAAGTTACTTCTCGCTTTAAACAACTAATATTCTACTTTAAATGTTGAGGGAGGGATGTATAATCAGCTAAACTTTGGACCATTTAGTCTGATGTACCTGTAGAAATCACTGAGGCAATCCAAAAGGTGAGTCTTTATTGAAATATAAATATCACAAAGTGGAAATAAATTCAAATCTACATATTTTTGATATTTTTAAACTTTATCTTCAAGTACATTTGCTTTTAACTAACTCTGGTTATGCAAGCTTGACGAGGATATTTTTCACTTTGACAAAACTTGGACAAGTCAAAATAAAATTAATTATATTTTTCCTTTTAACAGCCAATTGTAATTTATTGGGCTATTGATGTTTAATTTCATTAGCAGGATACTTAAAAAGGAATTAGTTTCCATTCATGTCACAACTATGTAATAATGCACAACCACGTAAACACCTTTGGTTGCATATATTTAGTAGCTGGTATGAGAAGCATTGTTTCATAAGCATGATTGCAACCTACTGTGCACAAGAGGGAACAGCTAGATCGAAATAGAAGACTGCAATCAAGCCATCATCAATAACAACCGTGTGTTATTCCTGTTCAGTCACACTTTGCCCCACTTCACCTCTTCTCTGAAATATTTCATGTTACTCTTTTCTCTTCATGTGGTAAGTAGCAGGGTTTCTTTACCTTGTGCTGCGGTTGAAAACCACAGTATTTTGTACTTTGGAATGTTTCTCACTGGAGCTATTGAACTTGCTCCTGTAATTTTGCAGTGCCTAGATATTGCTGTTTGTTGTTTTGTTTAACTTACATTGTAATTTTAGTAGCTATAACATTATCAGCATTTAAAATGACTTGTATTTTCTATAAAAGATTTGACTTAAGAGAATACCGTATGTCAGCACGGTCACAATTGTATAAAATGCACTTGGTCATATTTTAATCACTTAATTAATTTAAGCATGTTACTTTTTATGTGCTATCTTTCCCTGTGTTCCTTCCTCCCATTGTCTGTAGACTGGGTGAAACAGATTTACTTGCAGATGGTTTATGATCTGTTGTTTGTGCTGCTGACTGATCAGGACTGAAATTCTTGTCTGATGTAGACATAAGTTATTTATAGAAAGCAGCCATTCCAAATTTGTCTGATTTCCTCTTGTTTTATGATAACATGTGTATTTGGTTTTTTTTGCATTTTTAAAAATGCTTCTTTAAGATAGTTCATAATAAGGCTTATTATTTTATATTTTCTTCATGGTTTACTTTTTTTTTAAATGGTTCACCTCTGTCTGCTATCAGAAAGGAATTGTATTTTAACCTAGTTAAAGGTGAAAGTGTTTGTGGATGGTTTCAACACAGTATGAGAGAGAGGGAGGTTGAAGATTGATGTACAAGGTTTTGGCACAATCCAGACGAATGTGTGTGAAATCCCAGAAAGGTTATAAAATTAGAACAAATGGTTTTGATATTACCTAGAAAAATGGGATGTGTACAAGAGGATTTGGGGAGATGTTGCTAAATTTACAGGAAGAGTTAAAGCTCATTTCATGCCTGTTTGATTTTATTTTTGCTTTTTTTCTTGTAAAGCCAAATGCTATTGTATAAAATCTGTTCACTTGTGATTGAATCCACTTTGCTGACATTAAGGTACAATTTTGAAATACCGTTCTCCTATGTAAGTTTAATTCTGCAATAAAGAATGCAATCATCCACAGTGTAGATTTTTATTTAAACCACAAAGCTCTAGTACAGGATTCTTAAATTACTCTATATTTAGTATGATTTAAATACTAGATCACTTCATTAAAGCCAACAGTAATCAAAGGAAGTGCTAATGGAAGTTCTGCTTTTCAAGATCTGGTCCCTGTTCTTATCCAAAAGATAACTGAACTTTAAACAGAATTCAAGCCCACACTTTATTTGAGAACTTTATTTCAGTAGGCAACCCTCTATAAAACTCTTCCATTGTTGATTACAGGCTGCTTATGTTTGCACAACCAGTTTAAATGCAATTATCTTTTAATATATCCATCTCCTGTAGCCTCATTCCTTACATCTCCGTCAATCCTTCAGACGATGTTTAATAACCGTATTTTAGCTATATCACAAGGGACAATTTTTATTTATAAATATTATTTGAAGTGTTATATTCTGTTGGTGAAATTTTACCAGAGCTACTATTTGGATTGCTGTGATTTAGCATTATTTAATTATTGCTTTTTTTTAATGACCTTTTAATTTAATACCAATGTTGAATTCCATTGATGTGAGCTATTGGGAAAGTAATAAGGCAGCAGGTCAAAATCTGAATTTCAGCACATAAGGTTGCAAATATATATTTGCAATGAACAATTTGTCTGAAAATTATTCTTGGAGTTCAGGTGCCACTTCTTGTTGTTGTTACTTTCTTGGTTTATAATTTTATTTTGAATTCTTTTGATTTAGATTAGGACCTTTTTTTAAGTTATGTGAATTAATACCTCAGGATTTATATAACTGCTTTAGAATTAGTTTGAACATTCTATTGTTAATGGATAACTATTGCGATCTGCTGATATTTCAGTAAAAGATGCCCCCTTAGAACACAAACAATTCATTAACAATTATGTGTTTAGAATTTATGCATATTAATGACTGGGCATTTTTATTGTGCTTGAGCTGTTTTAGATGAATACCTGAATGCAGGCATGCAGTCATTTATACAAAATTGATGAGATTAAACCACATGAAGTCCTTATTCTGTGGATAAATATTAATATTAACTGTGTTAACTTTCTTGTACAAAACATGAATATTTGCTTTGATATTTAAACAAGTACAATCTTTGTAATGTTCCAAAAAAAGTTTCATTTTCAATTTAATCTTCACTCATGGCTAAAATAAAAATCAGTGGATGGAAGAAATTATAAGCCTTGTGTGCACTGTGTAGTTAATCTTGCAGTATGATTTGCTAAGTTTAATATTTGAGACATAATTTACACTCTTCTAGACTGTCATCAAACTAAAAGAATGAGATCTGAGTTCCTGTTGTTGGATGTCAAGTCAAAAGAATAATTTTGACTGTACATATAATTTGATGTTCCATTTAGATGAGAAAACTGCATTGGTGGAAGAAGAAAGTCATTACTATTGTACATCTTTTTAGACAACTCAAATTTTCTGATCACTGACTGCATATCATTGGTTGAGGCCCATAACGGGCCAGAACATAGTCCAATGAACATCCTTAAAAGAGTGAAATGATGGTTGCACAACTATCTTAAAAAATAGTGTTCACCTGAAACTGTAAATCGAACTGGCAAGGTGAAAGACTTCTGACAAATTGATTGAAGTGATTGTGCCGTTGTCTATTCTGCCTTAATATCCTGGGCTTGGGAGTCTGCTTCACATACAGGGTACTTGAAGTTTATAAATCCATTTCCTTACATACCAGTTATCTTTCTTGCAAGCAGTGTGTTGGAAAGACCGTATACATTTTTTTTGTGGCTGATAACAGAAAACAAATTCCTACCTATGATATACTTTGCAGCGATGCATTGAGTCCAGTCTGAAATAAAGCTCCCTAGGTCTTCGGATCAAAACTTGACAAAAGCTCTATGGCCTTATCGTGAAAGGCTTGAAGACAACACTAGTTCAGTCACTGGCTTCAGTTGGGAGAGGACTGGAATCGTAGAAACATATAATACAGGAAGAGGTCATTAGTTATGTCTTGTCATTTGTTATCAATTTCTTGACTAATTCCATGTACAGCTGACTCCATTTCCTGAATGTCAACACCACGTAGTTTGCCGCACAAGGTTTTGGGCTGATTGGTATTTATCTTTCAGATTGTTCATAGTTTCTAGATTTTATATGTATAAAAAAAAAACAAAGGTAGGCTCAATAATGACACTACAATATCGGTATTATTTCTCTATTAGTATATTTTAGATTAACCTATGTATTGTTTTTGAAATTGGTTAGAAATCAATACAGCTGTTTGGAAGATTGCTTACTATATGGTAAAACCTATGTGTATGGTTTTACATAAACATACTAATTCTTCATTTCAGCTATCATGTAGTATGGCAAAATTAATTCAGGTATTTCAAGATATTTTGTGGCCCTAATTTGATCAGTTTGCTCTTCCAAAACATTATTCCAGCTTTTCACATGCATAATTACCCTAGCTAAATTGGATTGCTTCATGGAAGAAGCATAACAGTTTAAAATATCCAGGAAACTGTTGCCCAAATATGTGAGCTTAACTGTATAATTTTGCAAATGTGGTTCTAACAGGTCCGCAATAATTCTCTCCATTTATGTAATAAATAATTGAATTAAATGTTTCTGTGTATATTTCTGCTTTTGGAGATTTCTATAATATTGTAGAGAATGATTTAGATATGGAAATAACTAAGAATAGAGAAGAACTGTTGAATTTGGTTTAAATATCTTTTTTGCAATGTGGTTGCTTATTTAGAGAGATATGGGTTATCTCAGTTCATAGATGCTCTGTTCAGATATGGTATTAGCTGATTGAAGTGATTAATCCAATTTACTCTCACGTGAAAGAATGCCTCAATTTGCCTCACTGTGTTTTAAAATGGAACTTCACAGGAATACTGATTAATTACATTTTGAAGATTACAGTTTTGAATGTACACCAGGCAATGGTAGGAGCAATTTCAATCTCCAGTGTCACTGAATTTCCTATCATCTTGGAAGGAGAAAGCATTATTTGAAATGAATGTTTCTGTTGGGCAGCTGTTTTGTTGGATTCCTACTTTCTAAAAATATAATCACGCTCTGTTCTTTAGCAAAACCATTTGGAAGGTCCAAAGATTAAATTTGAGTTTTAAAAATGCATGCCCTTATTGAAGGTTAGATACTCTTGGAGGCAAAAGAGTTGACTGTTCTACACGTTATATTTTCCCGCAATATAAAAGTTGAGTTTATAAAGTTTAGATAGGGTCACTGACACATTTTCATAAATGCATTGTTTAACTGGAGGAAGTTTAGAATATCAGATTTGATGCTTACTGGAATGCAGCACTCCCTTTTCCTGAGTAAACTATTTAAAGGTACAAGATGCAATATGCTGCATGCTGAATGATACATTTCAAAATGCATAGGGCGTAAGTTGTATTTGTTAATCTAAACTGATCTTCTAGTGCCAATATGGTGGCCACCTTCTGGCATAACTTGTGCACTTTCTTGGGTTGAATAGTTGAAGGCAACTTGACTGTCTAAAAGAACTTCTGTTGGCATTTGAAACAAATACATGTCTAGGTTATTAGTAATTCCCAGATGGTCTGCAAATCCATTTTTATTTAATGCAATATGTTGCAACCACTGAAGTTGTCTCAATGTTTTGTTTAGTCAGGTTTTTTTTTCTCTGTTCTGTATTGATTACTTAAAGGAACTCTGAATGTCTTCACAAAGCAGTAGATAAATAGGTATCCATTTGCTGATATGTAAATAAATTTCTAACCACAGCTGATCTTTAATTTTCAAGTTAAGCCATTGGATATGTGCTGTTCCATCACTTCTCCTCCTCACTGTCCATAGCCCAAAATTTGAAAAAAGATTAAGTTACTATGATATTGGGGCTTAGGGTTAAATTATAAGAACAAGTTGCATAAACATAACTTGTATAGAATATCAAGGGATGATTTGGGTGAGATGTTTAAGAACTCTATAGAGAGGCAGAGACAAACTGTATTTCCTCTGTTTGGAGGAAAAGGAGAATTGAGAACAATAATGCAGAACCAGATAACTCGGTTGGGTAATTAGGAACATCTTTTCACACATACAGATAGTAGATTACTGGATTTCTTTCCCACTAAAATGCTATGAATATTGACATAGTGCTTCCTAGACTGACTTTTTTAAAAATTAGATATTGGGGATCAAAGGACATGGAGATAAAACATAAACATGTTTCCGGTAGAGATCAGCCAGGAGTGATGGAACAGGAACCTGATTGGAAAGGTTCTGATGTAGAGCTGTGGGATAAGTGGGTTGAGTCTTCCGAGAAAGAAATTTAGTGACTTTGGTTTGAAATGTGAGGCTGTAGATTAGTAAATAGCTTTCAAGGACAGTGTGAAGGTGGTTGCTTTGAGTTGATGAATGGTAATGGCAGTTTTAAAAGGGAACAGGGTATTTCCCCAAAGAATGGAAGACCAGCAACGCTGAATACTAATTAAGTGGGGAACAACTGCAGAACAGAAGGATTTGGGAGTCCCTGCACGAATCACAATAAACTTGCATCCAGTTTCAGTGGGTAAAATGGAAGGCAAATGCCTTTTATTTCAAAGAGAATAGTAATAAAAGTATGGGAGTTTTACTAAAACTAATCAAGGCACCAATCAGACCACAGCTGGAATACTGTGAACGTTTTTGGATCCATTATTTAAGGAAAGATACACTGATGTTGGAGCCAGTCCAGAGAATATTCACTAGGCTGATTCTGGGTCTGAAATGATAGTCTTAGGAGAGGTTGAGAAGGTTGCCCCGTATGTGTTGGAATTTAGAAGAATTGAACTGATTTTGAAGCCAACATGATTCTTGGGGGACTTGACGGCACAGTGGCTCAGTGGTTAGTCTTACTGCCTCGCAGAGCCAGGGACCTGGGTTTGATTACAGCCTTGGGCGATTGTCTGCGTGAAGTTTGCACGATCTCCCTGTGTCTGCGTGGGTTTCCTCAGGGTGCTCCGCTTTCCTCCCACAGTCCAAAGATGTGTGGGTCAGGTGAATTGGCCGTGCTAAATTGCCCATAGTGAGAGGTGAATTAGTAGGGAGTAGGTGAATGGGTCTGGGTGGATACACTTCGGAGGGTCACTATGGACTTGTTGGGTCAAAGGATCTGTTTCCGCGCTGTAGGGAATCTAATCTTGACGGTAGATGCAGAGAGGTTGGTTTCCCTTGGGGAAGAGTATAGGGCCAGAGGGCATAATCTCAATAAGAGGTTGCACAGTTAAGGCAGACGTTCGTGAATCTGTAGTATTCTTTACGCGAAGAACTTTCATTAAGTGAGATATCATTTTGATCCATAACGGAATCGAGGATTATTGGGAAATATTAGGAGAATGAAGTTAAGGATTATCAGGTCGGCCATGATTTCATTGGATGATGGAATAGAGTTGATGGGTTGAATGGCCTACGGTTGCTGTTATGTCTTATGATATTAACTGTTTATAATGTCAGCTAAAATGGAAACCAGCGAGGGAAGTCAGTGAGAGATCAGTTTAATGGGAATATGGAGGGAAAAGACTGGTCTCATGGTTAAGATTAACTTAGAGGATATAATTGAAAAAGTCGAGAAAAGGCATAAGGTCAGAATCTGAATAAAAGGAACCTTGAGAGGGATATTTGAACTGATGGTGTGAATGAGGATGCAGCTGAGTAAATGCTCTCTTTTCAATAACGCTGAGTTCCATGCATTTGCTTAAGGTCAGGGGACCAAGGTTTAAAGAAACAGTGGATTCAGAATGCTAATGTAATAGTGATCAGATGAATACTATCAGCACTGCTGCCTCACAGCACCAGAGACCCGGGTTTGATTCCAGCCCCGGGCAACTGTCCGTATAGAGTTTGCATTTTCTCCCTGTGTCTGCTTTGGTTTCTTCTGGGTGTTCTGGTTTCCTCCCACAGTCCAAAGATGTGCGGTTAGGTGAATAGCCCAAGCTAAATTGTCCATATGTCCAACGATGTGCAGTTGGTGGATTAACTATGGGAAATACATCGGTATGGGATGCTCTTTGGAGGGTTGGTGTGGACTTGATGGGCCGAATGGCCTGTTTGGACACTCTGGGCATTCTATATGATTTAACAGAGGAGAGTGGAAGCCAGATGGAGCTTGATGTTGGAAAATCAATTACTGAAACATCTGTGCACCAGTTATGTTCAAATATAATTTCCTTGGATTTTAATTAAAGTTGACGAAATGGCGGTTTGGGAGAGCATAAGTACAATTTTACTGAAGTGAAAAGTATCAAATTTTGAGTGAGTGCCTGAACAGATGACCAATTTAGAACTGTTGGGTAATGGATGACCAATGACTTGACTGCTGAGAGTTTAAAAAAAGCAGTTGTAAGTGGGTGTCAAGAGTTTAGTTAAGGTGATACAGAAGGAAGGAGAATTTGAAGGTGAGAGTACATGGAGGTGCTTTTCTTACGATTATAATTAAGATGGCAAGCTGGAATGATACTTCTCGTTTTGTGCTTTTTGCCAATTTTCTTGATTTTTATTTTGATTGAACTGTACTTGAACAACACTGTACACAACAATAGTCTTTGGGTCCCTTTTGCATGCAAAGGGGCATGCAACCTGGTTGTAAAGAAATTATGAAGCTATGAAAATACAAAATTCAAGAAATTTAGATGTAAGTGAAATTGTATTTGAGAGGAAGCTTTAGTTTCATACTGCACTCTTGAAATAAGCTGGGTATTTTAGAAACTCCTATCACTTGAGTCAACATCCAGTATGCAGTGTGGGAGTTGTTCTAACCTACTGAACTGAAATATACAAGATGTATTTTGCAGTCAGCAATGAAGCAATTGCATTTGCCACTAACTTTAAAAGTCCCAGAAAGGCTCTAATGATTTGTGACATTAGCTTTTTTTTTCCTTCACTTTCCTGATTGTGATTTTAAGCTGACATCAAGTCAATAGGATATCTACATGTGCTTAAATAAAGCAAAGAAGTTTACAGTAACTTCTAAATTTTCAGATACAGATGTAAATTAATTTTAAAATAAAGCAAAAATGTCTTAAAATATTTTAAAAATATTGTTCGTAATATGGAATATTTCATGGAAAAATTGGACATCGCAAATACAAAATTAATTTTCAGAGCTAGTGATGGTATTTGTGCAGCAGTTAGCAGTAGTTGTGAAAGGAATATGGCAGTTACTTATGTAATGATATGACTTTGAGGTTTGACATAAGACTAACCACGTAAGAGGAGCTTTCCTCCTGTTTTCAATGTCGACAGAACAGTCCCAGAGGAGTCTGGAATCACTGACAGCAATTTCTGGACTGCCACATTATTCTGTGCATGTGTGGAACTCTGAAATTGATATTAATTTCATTTTAATACTAATGGAAAAGGCCTACAGTTTTGCCATTATTAACACTAAAAAATCTAGGTCATCTTTTTTATGCTGATAACTAAGTGGATGTTTGGGAATTGGCTGCACTCAACTTCCAGTTAACACTTTGGCATTCCTTTTGATGCCAGACTTAACATTTAACAGCAGCTTGTTAGTAGGAAGAGGGAAATTTTACCAGAATTTTTTGAATTTAAGTGCTGCTTAAAAACAAGATATAGAGCAGTTATATGAAATTTGCTGATTAGACCAAAGTAGGTTAGGTGTTCAGTGGAAAGGAATTAGGATTAACTGTGTGGATATGCAGCATAATTTGAATAGTCAGTGTGAATTATGTATACAATAAAGAATTTAATTAAATAAAAGATTGATTAGGATACGTATTGCACTGTTCTTTTTAGAGAATGCACAGTGTGTTTCATGAGTTCTTTCAGGCCACCAGTAAGCTAATTGTCAACTATGTTTTGTAATTTATTAATTCTTGTGTAAGGCTGTGGAAAATTGCATTATATTTTGAGTTTTCAAAAGAAAAATACATAATATTAAACAGAGTCGATTTCATTTGTTTGGTCCATAATTGCTACCAAATCAGCAATAAGCATATTACATTTTTTAAAAAAAAGTTTCCTGTTGGTGTCATTCCCTGCAAAGTATTTTATATGGTTCAGTTACAGTAGCAGAACTAGAGTGTAGCTTTAGCCGCACTGTTACATTACCTCAGCAGATATCTGTTTAAATAAGAATAAAATGACCCTGGAGCAGCTATACAGGACTTCATAGTGATTAGTGGATGTGATTGCCCAAAGAATTCCCCAACTTGATGTCCAGTCACAGACGGCAGTGCTCTTTGGAGGAACCATTCAACTGCTCATTATTCCTCAAACGTAGATGGTGTATTTGCAGCTAATATGTGGGCCATGTGAGGTAAGAAATGATACTCCAAATATACAGTAAGGTTTACCTTTCATGATTAAAATTTAAACCTTTGAGAAGACTGTCATTTGTTTAACTGGATAGCACATATCAACCTATTCTATGCTAATCGCATTCACTGGTAAATGTTACAACCCCTCCAGTTCCACATATTATGTTAATTTCATTATGTAAACACATAATATTAGCTTTCAGAATATAGTGACTGCTCATATTATGAATATTGGTAGGAAAGTTGGGAATTCATAACACAGTTTAAAGAGAATTTTATTATCTTTTATCCAAAAACATTCATTAATGACTGGGTTGTATTCAGCTCAGGCTTTCTTTGATAAGGATGATGTAACCTAAGTTATTGAAAGCTGAACTGTCAGCATCTTGGATAGGACCAAAGTGTTAGTTACATACTAACAATAAATATAGAGATAGAATGATCTGGAGTGGTATTCAAGTCCACTTTTAGCAATGTCATAGGTTTTTATTTTCCTTTTATTTAAAAAGCTAGTTTACAATCAATGATTTAGAAGACTGGATACTTCTATAAAATGTTAAACTTAATGCAGCTTGATATCTTTACTCCCAACATTTTAAACATAAAATCTGAGACTTTTGATTCTGTTATGAAAAAAGATAATATTGTGTGATCTGTGTTGCTTGTATGGATATTTTATTGAAAGTCTAAAAGGCCTAGGCAGCAGAGACCTGGGAAATTTTGCTTAGAACTTGGATCCTTGTAAATTCTTTGTGGAGAACTGCTGAAATGTGGGTGTGATGGAAATGAAGGACCGTAACACCAGTTGGTTACAAACTTGTAAAAATCAAAACTGGTACATACAATATTTGGCCATTTAGTTTTCATTTGTGATGTTATGTAAATTGTAAATTAGCACTTTTGTTACCAGTGCACTTTGTTCTACTCTCCATTCTGCGTTTGTGAATGTACAGCAGACTCATTTTGCAGCAATCATCCATTCTGGAAGAAATGTTTGGAAGTTGCTTTCCACTTATTGATATAACACACTTTATTTTGAAGTCTCCTAAAATAATATTTCATGCAAACATGTCTGCTTGAACTTTAAACAGAGGAAATGAATTCAAAGAAAACATTACATCCTATTGGTATAGATGAGGAACTGGTCTGGGCGGCAGAAGGAGCTGCAACAGACCCTTTAGGACGTGAACCAACAAGAAATTATAAAGTATTGAAGATGAGGGATTAGTTTTTTCAGGCTGAAATATAAGTAACTCGCCTTTGGCTAGTTGTGATTGAAATTTTCCAGCCCTGGTACACGCGGACAGGAGTAATATACACGCCAAATGTGATTGAATTCCCATCTTTTTGCCTGCTGTGTACTATACATAGAGGATTTGAGAGTGAGACCTATCTGATTCGTACAATATTGGATGTGAGTGAATTTGTCACCTTTTTATCTGGTCTATACTAATTATGCATGTACTTTTAGTAATAAGAAATAAATCAATTCATTGTTTTTGTGTTACAGAACATTTAAGTTGGCACAGAGACAAGCTTGTACATTGCAATTGTATACATGGGACTAATGTCTACACTTATTAAAATTCATTTTAAAACAGTTCTGACAGATTGAAAACAATAGCTTTACTTATCTACTTTTCAGATTACTGATTTTCTTCTGTGTAAAATGATTTGTAGAAATTTCAAGGATAATATTCCCATCTTCCTTGTGGTCCCTCTTTTTCTTCTCCCACAAAATATAAGAACAATATGAGAAAAGCTTCCTATCTTTTCTGGCTTACTTCATTGCCAGTCATTAACTGCTCAAGAGTGTTGTGAGTATCATACCTTATTCCCTTTAGCAAGGCCTTCACTTTCTCTGTGATGATGAACAAGAGGAATGTGAAAGATAGCATTAATAAACCACAGCTTCAGGCCACCAGCCTCTGCATACAGAGGGGAAAAAAATATAGTATTTAATTACAACAGGAGTAAGGGCCTACCTAGACTCCAGAGTGTTCATTGACTCCACCCATCCTGAAACCACTATTAATTAGATATTTTCATTTAGCGGAAAAGAAATTCAAGCCTTTTAATGTAAATGGCCAATTACTAAGAGACCATTTTTTGGTCTTTTTTATTGGAAGATTTACTCAAGCAACTTTTGCCATGGATCCATTATTTCTTGCCAAGAATGTATTGGTATGCATAAATTAATAAGCAGTGGCGATTAGTAATATACCGATTCTTGGTAATGAAAGTTGCTTGATGGTGCATACACTGCACATGTCATCTGAGCAAGTGTTTTTTTTCCCCTTTCCCTAGGCAGGTGTTCTGATGTGACAGTCTCATGTCGGTTTCTTTTTTTATTGAAGTGTTTGATTAGTAGAAACTGTAAATAATATTTACTGAAGTTAAGGGTGAAATTTCAGAATGAAAACTTCCAAGATTTCCTAAGAACATCACTGCCCTTATAAAGATTTAAATAATGCTGCATTTTAATTTGTACACACTCATAATGTAATCTGGATAGCAATCAAATTTTAACCATGTTTTTGAGATACAAATATAGAATCGTATTGGTAATTAGTTATAGACCAATTTAAAAACTCTCGTTACAGCAACATCAACTTACCCTGAAACAAGAAATGAAGATCTAATAATAGAAGAAAACTTTGAGGGCTCACAAACTGAAGATGTGAAGAAGCAGATGTGTCCATATGCTGCCTTAGGAGAATGTCGATATGGTGTTAACTGTGTGTACCTCCATGGAGATGTGTGCGATATGTGTGGTTTACAGGTTCTCCATCCAGTTGACGCCTCTCAGAGATCAGACCACATAAAGGTAAGTACTCAACTATAAGGAAGGGTATTACATTGTGCTTAAAAAATTTTGGTTGTTATGATGGTAAAGCAGTATTACAAGAAATTTTGTCGACATGATCAATAGCAGTCTTTAGTTATTTTGATTTAAATGGTAGTTTGTAGGTAAAATGACTTCTATACAAGATGCCAACTTTGAGAAGTGTGCAATTTGTACTGCAGTCAGTATTTTCAGTTCTGTTTATCCATGCTCAATATTTAATGATAACATGAATCAATATTGTATTTGAATTTATTTGAATTTCCTTGACTTGATTTAATTGTTAAATAAATTTAAACTCCACATGTGGTACAGAACGTTTTGTCTTGTCCAAGACTTAGTGTATAAATGATGTAATGGCATTATGTAACTACGATTACTTATCGTTCAGTTAATTCATAGTTTGCAGACAATATTTCTGTCAGTTTTTAGGTTTATTATATAATTTTTCTATTTTAATTATGATGTGTCATATGTAAGTCCTTTAAGTTATTCTGTTTTAATATATGGTTTACATTACTTCAGCTTGAACAATATTAACCTAGCAAAGTTTGGGTGAAGATTTGTAGCTCGGGTGCTTGTTGTTGTGGTTCTGTTTGCCGAGCTGGAAATTTTTGTTGCAAACGTTTCGTCCCCTGTCTAGGTGACATCTTCAATGGTTGGGAGCCTCTTGTGAAGCGCTTCTGTGGTGTTTCCTCCGGCATTTATAATGGCCTGCCCCTGCCGCTTTCGGTTGTCAGTTTCAGCTGTCCGCTGTAGTGGCCGGTATATTGGGTCCAGGTCTATGTGTTTGTTGATGGAGTTTGTGGATGAGTGCCATGCTTCTAGGAATTCCTTGGCTGTTCTTTGTTTGGCTTGCCCTATAATGGTAGTGTTGTTCCCAGTCGAATTCATGTTGCTTGTCGTCTGCGTGTGTGGCTACTAAGGATAGCTGGTCGTGGCGTTTCGTGGCTAGTTGATGTTCATGGATGCGGATCGTTAGCTGTCTTCCTGTTTGCCCTATTAACACTATATAGGGCAAACAGGAAGACAGCTAACGATCCACAACCATGAACATCAACTAGCCACGAAACGCCACGACCAGCTATCCTTAGTAGCCACACACGCAGACGACAAGCAACATGAATTCGACTGGGACAACACTACCATTATAGGGCAAGCCAAACAAAGAACAGCCAGGGAATTCCTAGAAGCATGGCACTCATCCACAAACTCCATCAAGAAACACATCGACCTGGACCCAATATACCGGCCACTACAGCGGACAGCTAAAACTGACAACCGGAAGCGGCAGGGACAGGCCATTATAAATGCCAGAGGAAACACCACAGAAGCGCTTCACAGGAGGCTACCAAGCACTGAAGATGTCACCTAGACAGGGGACGAAACGTTTGCAACAAAAATTTCCAGCTCGGCAAACAGAACCACAACATTAACCCAGCAAATTTGAGATGCGGGCAAATTCAACTTGTCATTAAATTGCTATGCTAGTAAGTTCTTTTGATCTGTGTATGTTCTTTATCATAGGCATGCATTGAGGCTCATGAAAAAGACATGGAGCTATCTTTTGCCATTCAGCGTAGTAAGGATATTATATGTGGCATCTGTATGGAAGTAATCTATGAAAAAACAAATGCGAGTGAGCGACGTTTTGGAATCCTGTCCAATTGCAGTCATACTTACTGTCTCAATTGCATTCGAAAGTGGAGGAGTGCCAAACAGTTTGAGAATAAGATTGTTAAGTAAGTGCTTTGACTCTAGATTTCTAGAAATTTAAGTTCATTTTGTCATTATAACCTATATAACACATCTTTGTTCCTCTTTTTATGGGTTTAGTTTATTAGAAAACTATTTTGCTTGACTAAGGTAATTTTTGATGAGCTTGGAAATCCAGCAAATCACCTTTTCCTTAAGCTCATGTTAAATGAAAACGATTTGTCTCCCAGTACCAGGATAACAACTGTATCCCTTGCTATATTAGACATGACTGCCTAAGCCAATTTACAATAGTTACTGAAATGAGATTTGCAATTTTTGTAAGTTTATATATCAGTGCAGATTATAGTTTATAATAGATACCTTATTTGATGCCAAGATTAGTGAAAGGCATCTGAAAATCTTTTGAACATGCATCTTTAGTTACAGAGGCCTTGAACCTATTTTACACAGAGCCCAATAGTTTCTTAGCATTTTTTAAAGCTGCTAGTATTTTTTTTCCTCTCGCGCTCCCTCTCCCTCATATGGTTAGATATTCAGCACTTTGGTTGCCCCAGCGTAATTTGGTATGTAGCGAATAAATCAAAATCAGTTTCTAAAACTTTATTGTTTAGGTTAGAATATCGAGATCTGATTTTTGTTTTAACTACCAAACTCTCTCTTTAAAAGCACTGAGGGTGGCAAGTGCATAGAATGTATTCTGGGTGGTGGACTTCAATGTCCATCACCTTGAGTTGTTAAGTTGCACAACTACTACTTGAGTTGGCCAGGTTCTAAAGGACAAACTGTTAGACTAAGCCTGAAACAAGTGTTGAGGGAAACAACAAGGAAAAATCTATTTGACCTCCTCTTCCCCAAACTATCTGTCACAAATGTGTCCTTTTATGATTATATCAATAGGGGTTACCAGCGCAACATCCCTGTGGAAACAATCCCATTTTCACATTGATTATATCCTCCATGTAATATGGCACTACCACTATGTTAAATGGTATAGATTTCAAACAGATCTAGCATCTCTACACTGGGCACCTACAAGGTGCTGTGGTCAGCAGCAGCAAAATTGTTCAGTTGCAGTCTGTAACCCTAATGGAGGAGCATATAGAGTCATAGAGCTGTACAGCACAAGAACAGACCCTTCAGTCCAACCCGTCCATGCCAATCAGATATTCCAACCCAATCTAGTCTCACCTGCCAGCACCTGGCCCATATCCCTCCAAACCCTTCCTATTCATATATCCATCCAGATGCCTTTTAAATGTTGTAATTGTACCACCTCTACTTCCTCTGGCAGCCCATTCCACACAAGCACCACCCTCTGCGTGAAAAGGTTGCCCATTAGGTCTCTCTTATATTTTCCCCCCTCACCCTAAACCTATGCCCTGTAGTTCTGGACTCCCCCCACCGCAGAGAAAGGACCTTGTCTATTTATCCTATCCATGCTGCTCATGATTTTGTACACCTCTATAAGATCACCCTTCAGCCTCTGATGTTCCAGGGAAAACAGCCCTGGCCTATTCATCCTTTCCCTGTAGCTCAAATCCGCCAATCCTGACAACATCCTTGTAAATCTTTTCTGAACCATTTCAAGTTTCACAACATTCTTCCAAGGTAGGAGACCAGAATTGCACGTAATATTCCAAAAGTGGCCTAACCAATGTCCTGTACAGCCACACCCTGACCTTGCAACTCCTGTACTCCATACTCTGACCAATAAAGGAAAACATACCAAACGCCACCTTCATTATGCTATCCACCTGCGACTCTACTTTCAAGGAGCTGTGAACCTGCACTCCAAGGTCTTTGTTTAGCAACACTCCCTAGAACCTTACTATTAAGTGTATAAGTCCTGCTAAGATTTGCTTTCCCAAAATGCAGCACCTCACATTTATCTAAATTAAACTCCATCTGCCACTCCTCAGCCCATTGGCTTATCTGTTCAAGATCCCGTTGTGCTCCGAGATAACCTTCACTGTCCACACACCTCCAATTTTATGATCCATTCTGACATTATTATCAAGCCAAGGAGTCAAAATTGATTCAGTGAATAGTGCAGGAGAGTAAGCACGAAGCGGACCAGGCAAACCTAATAATGAACTGTCAACTTGGCAAAGCTACATCACAGACTGCTTACATGTCAACAGCGGAAGCAGCATACAGTAGAAAATGCTAAGGACTCCTGCAATTAATAGTTCAAATCTAGTTGTATAATCCTGCCACATCGTCGTGAATAGGGATGATCAATTTAACCACTAAAAGAGGTGGAGGTTTTACAGTATCCTCATCAAAGCCTGGCACATCACTGCAAAAGATGAGGCTGAAATATCAGTACTTCTGTCTGTGGATGGTGTATATTGGTATCCTCTTGAGATCCCCAGCATCACAGATACCAGTCTTCAACCAATTGAATTCATTCCATGTGATATCAAAAAGTTGTTGAAGGGACTGAATACTATAAAGGCTATAGATCTTGACAAAATTTTCCGCAATAGTACTGAAACTTTTGGTCCCGAACTTGCTACACCATTAGCCAAGCTGTATAAGTACAGCTACAACACTGCCATTTATGCACTAAATTGACCAGCTATGTCCTGTGTACAAAAAGCTTGATAAAACCAACTTCGGCCATTTACAACCTTGCCATTCTACTCTAGGTGATGGAAGGGTCATTGGTAGTGCTGCCAGATGGCACTTGCTCACAATAAACCTCAGTTTTGATTCTGCAGGGCCACTTAGCTGTTGATCTCACTTTTTAAAAAAAATTAGCTTAATCCAGCCTACTTTTCCAATTAACCTTGTTCAGAGATATTATTATATATCTCTGAGCAGGTGGATTTGAACCAAGTGCTCTTGGTCCAGAAGTAGAGGCACTACCACCATGCCACAAGAGGGTCCTGCTGATTGCATAACAGTTTGGTCTGAACAATCTTCAGCTACTTCATAACTACCTTGCTTCAGTTATAAGGTCAGAAATAGGCTGTTAGTTAACAATTGAACAATATTCTTCATTAGCCACCAGCCAAGATAATGGAAACAATTTATGTGCATATGTGGTGCAACCTGGCCAAAATTCAGACTTACCCTGATACATTGCATGTAACATTCATATCACCCAAAAGCCAATTACCATCTTCAAGAGATTCTAATCACTATCTGTTAATGTACAATGATGATATCTGTTCTAAAGCCTCCCACTATTAATATCCTCAGTTATCATTGACTAGAAATTGAACTGGACCAGCCATGTGAATTCTGTGGCAAATCAGAGGCTAAGAATTCTGAGCTAACTAGCTCACTTTCTGTCGCCCAGTGCCTGAGCCAGCTACAAGGCATATGTCAGGAGTGAGGGGATACTCCACATTTGTCTGGTTGGGTGCATTTCCAACAACATTCAAGAAACTTGATACTATGCATGACAAAGCACATTTGGTTGGTCTTCTGTCTACCACCTTCAAATTTCCTACCCTTTACCACTATCTCACAGTAGCAACAGTGTGTACCATTCATAGGAGATGTGTGGGAAGTTCCCCTCCAAACTATCCCAACTTTGAACTATACCATGAGTCCTTCACATTCACGGAGTTAAAATTCAGGAACTCCTTGGGGCCAAACAGCAGTGAGGGTGTACTTTCCCTCCATTGACTGCAGTAATTGGGAAATCAGCTCCATACCACTGTCCCAAGGACAGTTAGAGATGAGTAATAAATGGTGGCCAGGTCAGCAAAGCCCACATCTCTAGAACAAATATTTAAAGATATGTAGTAACAGGCTTCAGACAATGGAAAGCTGTTGGATGTTTTTGGAGTGAGTACAATGGGGTGCTGCCTGGCAAAGAGAAATATAGAGAATAAAACTTAGAACTTTATTTTGTTGGATGATATAGTAATGCATAAAACTAATTAAGAATGGGACACTATAGATGGAAGCAGGCTGTTCCAGTTGCTAAAAACAAGCCGAAGTTTTTTTTTAACTGGAATCGGTAGTTTCCAGTTAGAGGAAGAAACTGTATCAACTTTGAAGAACAAAGGAGTAAAGGGATATAGATATTAAGACAGTTGTGAATAACAATATTGATTTATGTGGACTGAAGGGGCTTTTTATTTCCTTAGTATTTTTATGTACTTGACTGAAATACATGAGGACTGTAGCCCTTTGCAAAACTTTCTCCAACAATAACTAAATATTGTGGTGATTGCCATGGGTATATTGCAAATCAAAGTAACCAAATTTACTGAATGACGCCTAAATGGAGAAATTACCAACAAAATTTGCTTTTGTAGCTTTTAGTTTCACAATCAGTGGCCTATGCCTAACCAGCTTCATCTACTTCACTAATGATCTTCTCTCCATCATAAGGTCAGCAATGGAAATGCACAACATTCAGCTTCATTCACACCTCCTTAGATACTGACATAATCCAAATTCAGCAAGACCTGGACAACATCCAAGCTTGGCTGAAGAGTGGCAAGTAATATTCACGCCATACAAATGCCCATCTCCAACAAGGGTCAATCTAACCGTTGCCTCTTGACATTCACTGGCATTTCCATCACTGAATCCCCGACTATCAGCATACTCAGGGCTACAGCTGACCAGAAACTGAATTAGACTTGCTATCTAAACAAGAGAGCTACAAGGATAGGTCAAAGGTGAGGAATACTGCAGCATGTAACTCCTTGACTCCTCAGAGTCTACCCACTATCTACAAGGCACGAGTCAGGAGTGTGGTGGAATGTTCCCCACTTGTCTGGAAATATGCATTTCCAATAACACATGAAGTTTTTTGGCATTCAAATTAAGGCAACGCACTTGAATGACACCATATTCATTCTTTTCAACACCAATGCTTAGTAGCAATTGTGTGTGCCATCTACAATATGCATTACAGAAATTCACTGTGGCTTCTCAAACAATACCTTCCAAATCCACAACCACTATCAGATACATAACGGCACCTCCAAATTTCCCTCCAATTCACTTGTCATCTTGACTTTGAAATGTATCACCATTCCTTCAGTGTCTGGTCAAAACTCTGGAATTCACTCCCTAATGGCATTGGAGATCTGTCTACTGTATGGACAGCAGTGGTTCGTGAAGGCAGGTTACCATCACATTAAGGGCAACTAAGGATGGGCGATAAATGTTGGCTCAGCCATTGTTGCTCATGGTGGCACAGTGGCTTAGAGGTTAGCACTGGTACCTCACAGCGCCAGGGACCTGGGTTCGAATCCAGCATTGGGCAACTGTCTCTGTGGCGTTTGCTCTTTCTCCCTATGTCTGCGTGGGTTTCCTCTGGATGTTCCAGTTTCCTCCCACAATCCAAAGATGTGCAAGTTAGGTGAATTAGCCTTGATAAATTGCCCATTGTGTTCAAGGATGTGTAGGTTAGGTGCATTGGTCAGGGGTAAATATAGGTTAATAGGGTAGGGTAATGGGTATAGGTGGATTACGCTTTAGAGGGTTGGTGTGAACTTGTGATTCCACACTGTAGGGATTCTATGATTGCCGCAACAATTAACACATCGCCCAGCTTTTTAGCATCTCTTGCATTATGTGCCATATTTTATCTGCTCATTCTCTATCTGTATACCTTTGCAGACACTTGGTTCTCTTCACAACCTACTTTTTACCTATATGTTTTGTCCTTTCATCCAAATCATTGACATAAACAGTTGAAGCCCCAGCACTGATCCCTGTGGCACTCCATACATTACATCTAGCCATTCTGATTACTTTGTACTAATTGTACTTGAATTTAATTTTACAGATCCTGTCCTGAGTGTCGAATTACATCAAATTTTGTCATTCCAAGTGAATACTGGGTAGAAGACAAGGAAGAAAAACAAAAACTTATCAAGAAATACAAAGAGGCAATGAGGTAATTTTATTCGCCTCTCTAGACTCTACTAACATCTTGCCTCTTCAGTTTATATATTTTCAACATTATGACATTTTTGGGCAAATTTATAATCTTTCTTTACTTCCTCAAAATGGCATTTTGGAGAGTGAAGAAAAACCAGTCCTTATGGAGTTGCAGTTAGAGGGAATTGTGCAATTTTGTTGTTCCTGTTGCTGAAAATTTTAAAGCTAATATTGACATACTTAGCACCCTGGTAGGAATTTCCTCAGTCTGATTTTCAATTTCATCAGCAAGATTGCTTATGGCACCTTAAACCAAAACCTTCTAAGCATCAGATCAGTACATGCAAACATATAAGAACCTATTGTAAAGTAAATGGAAATCAGCCAAAGCAATTAGTACCTGAGAAAAGCATGGAGTAATATTTTGCTTAAGTCACAGTTTATTTTATTGATCTGAAAATTATATTTTGAAGCCATCAAAACTCATGCTTTTAGCAAAGCACATATAAGAAAATGCAATTGTGGAAACTTTACCCATTTTAACGCAGCAAATTTCGTGCAACGCATTGGAATGATGTTTAAAAATATTAAGAGCCAAGTGAAAGAAGCCTTAGTAGGGAGAACAAAAGGAAATTCACTATAATGCACTTCAAATGGTAACTTTCAGTCATGCTGTGCTTAAATTTTCAGTGTAAATTTACAATAATTCAGAGTTAATGAAAATGCAGAAAACTTGAAATCCTACTTCATTTACTGTTGGGGTATAGCTGAGCTAGAGACACATGGTTAACATTGGATATAGTTTGTGAGATTGATGCAGTTCGTTGACCACCATGAAGCAGTGGTGTGAATTTCTTTTGTAGAAAACTCAGTGCATTTTCTTCTTGTGTTGTAAATTAGTGTCTGGGACACTGTAAAAAGTCTGTAATTTCTGAGAAAACATTCTTCAAATATTCTCTTTCTCCTAACAAAGTAAATCAAGTAAAATCATAGAAAAGTTATCTATTTTGCAATATTCATTTTGAGCAGTTTAGTTTCTTGTCACATTTTCCAAGCTTCTATCTGTTGTATTAGACCATTCTATTCATTATTTAATCTCAAATCATGTTACATTCTCGACTAATATAGGCACACACCTATGATTAATATTGCAGTATACATTTGCCTCTGGGTATACATTAAGGAAGTTCTTCCTGAGCTGTGCATACATTTTAAATTAATTGGTTGAAGATCAACATTGATCTGATTTGGGAGTGCGTTATTACTTGGCACTAAACTGGAGGGGAGAGTGGAGCATAGTCACAAATAACTGACAAATACACATTTAAACATTAAACACAAAGAATTATGTGGATGCTGGAAACTGAAGTAAGAATGGGAAATGCTGGGAATAGTTGGTCAGGCAGTATTATGGTGAGAGAGAATCAGACTTTTAAGCTTAAGATCAGTCAACTTGAAATGTTAACTCTTCCTCTTTCCACAGATCTACTAAGTATTTCCTGTCTTTCTTGCACATTTAAATATGTTACGTTATAAATGCTCTTGTTAATAGTTTTCATTATTCGATAATATCTTATATGCAGCAACAAGGCATGTCGATACTTTGATCAGGGGCGTGGCACTTGTCCCTTCGGGAGTAACTGTTTCTACAAACATGCATACCCTGATGGTCGTCTGGAAGAACCACAACCACCAAGGAAACCAGTTGCATCAATGGGGAGATATCGGGTAGGTACATTACCATATATGAAGTAAGGTTTTATGAAGAATGTTACATTTATGCTAATAATTTCATTTAAAAGCTATATTGAATGAGTTAGATTTCCTACAGTGTGGAAACAGGTCATCGGCCCAACAAGTCCACACCGACCCTCTGAAGAGTAACCCACCCAGACCCATTTCCCTCTGGCTAATGCACCAAATACTATGGGGAGTTATGGTGTGATATGATGGAATATAATGAAACAATAATTTTATAACAGAAAAGTTCAGTTCTGATGAAAGGTTATGACCTGAAACATTAGCTGTGTTCACACCCCATAGATTCTACCTGACCTGCTGAGTGATTTTAGCATTTTCTGTTTTCATTTCAAATTTCTAGCATCTGCAATATTTTGATTACATTACATTACAGTGTGGAAACAGGCCCTTCGGCCCAACAAGTCCACGCCGACCCGCCGAAGTGCAACCCACCCATACCCCTACATTTACCCCTTACCTAACACTACGGGCAATTTAGCATGGCCAATTCACCTGACCTGCACATCTTTGGACTGTGGGAGGAAACCGGAGCACCCGGAGGAAACCCACGCAGACACTGGGAGAACGTGCAAACTCCACACAGTCAGTCACCTAAGGCGGGAATTGAACCCGGGTCTCTGGCGCTGTGAGGCAGCAGTGCTAACCACTGTGCCACCGTGCCGCCCAACTTTTTACGTGCTGGTCTTGATGAGGATACACTTCATGTTTTGCATTGTTGTGTTCTAATTAAATGATTTGGGATCAAATTAAGAGTGAGTGGATATTTCCTAATGTCTTCTACTGCAGGTGCATTTTGATACTTCTATATTCCCTCCCTCAGACCATTATGGGTCAACCTACAGCATGTGGACTGCAGAGGCTCAAGAAGCAGCTCATCATCTTCTCATGGGCAATAAATATTAGTCTGGCCAGTGATGCCCACATCGCATGAGTGAATAAAAAAAATTAATTGTTTAGCATTAGTATGTTAGTTTAGTAGAAGTATTGGAAAAAGGATATACAGCTTGTGGACTTTAGTAAAATTTTAATGGAATAATGTCTAGTCAACTTGCTGGAGTTTTTGAAGAGGTGACAGAGTTGATGAGGGTTACACGGAAATGGTAAGAAATTGACTGCCTCTACTTCTGCACTGGCTGTCTGAGTGCTGTTGGACCATGTGGCTGAATACGGAATATACTTGCAAATCAGTTGATCCAGTTTATACCTGAAGCACTTCATTTTTTATGCCACTGTTTTGTCAGTACAACCTGAAGACAAAATTGAAATTGCTTCTTTCCATTGACTCTTCCAGGTGCAATTATCATGTAATCTCTTGTCCTTAAACATGCACGTATTACAAATAAAGATTTCACTTAACTTTGCCTATCCTTGCTAGAAAATAATGTAGAAAGCTAGTGGAATGCTGGCCTTCTCATCAAAAGGGCTGGTGTATAAGGCTGCAAATGTTACGCTACTCCTGTACAAAACTCTACTTAGACCCTATTTAGAGTACTGAGAGTAGATTTGGACACCAGACCTCGGGAAGAATGTTTTGGCCTTAGACCGAGTTCAACGCAGATTCACAAGGATGATACTCAGATTTGAGGGATTATGATGAGTGATTAGACAAATTATACTTTTATCTAGAATTTAGAAGATTAAGAGGTGATCCAGTCAAGGATTCAAGATGTTACAGGGAAAGACTGGGTGGGTAAAGATAACCTATTTCCACTAGTTGAAGATTCTGGAACCAGGGGATATCGTCTAAGAATTAGGGCCAGTCCATTCAGGGGAGATATTAGAAAGCACTTCTAAATTCAAACAGTTTGGGAGGTTTGGAACACTATTCCTCAAATGGCAGTCGATGCTAATTCAATTGTTAAGATTCGTCCATCTCAGATTTAAATTCAATTAAGCAGGGGTATCAAGGGATATGGAGGCAGGCATATGGAGTTCGGCACAGATCAACCATAATCTTACAGAATGATGGAGCAGGCTCAAGGGACTGATTGTCTATTCTTGTTACTGTGTGGTAATATCTGTCTATTTAGGCTGAAAATACTGATCCTCAATACTGATCTGCGTGGATTTCTTTTTTGTTATATTCTTGGGATGTAGATGTTGATGGCTGGCCCTGTATTTATTGCCCAATAGCTAGTTGTTCTTGAAGGTGGTGTTGAATTGCCTTCCTGACTCCAGTCCATTGAGTGTAAGTGCACCCACAATATTTTTAGGAAGGGAGTTCCAAGATTTTCAACCATGTCATTGAGGGAACAATAGCATATTTCTAAGACAGGATGGCATATGGCTGAGAGGGGAACTTAAGGATGATGCTCCTGTGCATGTATTGTCATTATCCTCTTAGTTGGTGGAGATTGCTGTATTCAAAGATGCTGTCAAAGTATCCATGGTAAATTGCTACAGTACATCTTACAGGTGCTACACAGTTGTCACTCTGTATTGCTGGTGGAGGGAGTCAGTTTTTAAAATGGTGGGTGTCATGCCAATAAAGTGGGCTGCCTTTTCCTGGACAGAACTGCACTCATTGAGACAAGTGGAGCATATTCCATCACATCCTGATTATCTCTTGTAGATGGTGAACATGCACTGGGGCAAAAGATGAGTTGCCCACCACAAAACCCCTTGTCTGGTGTTCCTTAATTTTTTTTTCAACTGTGACTGAATTTTGAGGAATGAAAATTGTCACTATGTGAAAACTGAAAGGTCGAGTGTTAGCAGAGAAGACCTATAGGTGAGAGAGACCTATAAGAATGTGGAGAAGTAGGTGGAACTCTTGTCTGCCATTGCTGCCTGCAAGCTTGCGACCCCACCTGGGGTCCCAACTTCCACTTTGGGAAGTTCTGTTGCGACTGCTGACCCATTCTTGTAGTCATGGTATTTATATGGCCAGTCCAGTTCAGTTTGTTGCCACTGGTAATGCCAGACAGTTGGGGAATACAGCAATTGTCTCGAATGTTCGGGACTCTCTAGTCCAAGGTACAGGCAGGTGTTTCTGTTGCCAGCAGCGAAAAATCAGAATGCTATGTTGCTTCCCTGGTGCCAGGATCAAGGATATCTCCAAGAGGGTGCAGAATGTTCTCAAGGAGAAGAGGTGCCAGCAGGAGGTCATTGTACACATTGGAACCAATGACATAGGAAGGGAAAAGGTTGGGATTCTGAAGGGAGATTACAGAGTTAGGCAGGAATTTAAAAAGGAGGTCCTCGAGAGTAGTAAGACCTGGAATACTCCTGGTGCTATGAGTTACTGAGGGCAGGAATAGGAGGATAGAGCAGATGAATGCATGGCTGAGGAGCTGGTGTACGGAAGAAGGATTCACATTTTTGGATCTTTGGAAGCTGATTTGGGGTAGAAATGACCTGTATGAGAAAGATGGATTGCACCTAAATTGGAAGAGAACTAATATACTGGCAGGGAGATTTGCTAGAGCTGCTCGGGAGGTTTTAAACTAGTAAGGTGAAGGGGTGGGACCCAGGGAGATAGTGAGGAAAGATTTCAATCTGAGACTGGTACAGTTGAGAACAAAGGCGAGTCAACCAGTCAGGGCAGGCAGGGACAAAGCAGAGAACAAGGTAGGACTGATTAATTAAACTGCATTTATTTCAATGCAAGAGGCCTAACAGGGAAGGCAGATGAACTCAGGGCATGGTTAAGAACATGGGACTGGGAAATCGTAGCAATTACAGAAACATGGCTCAGGGATGGACAGGACTGGCAGCTTAACGTTCCAGGATACAAATGCTACAGGAAGGATAGAAAGGGAGGAAAGAGATGAGGGGGAGTGGCGTTTTTGATAAGGGACAGCCTTACAGCTGTACTGAGGGAAGATATTCCTAGAAATACATCCAAGGAAGTTATTTGGGTGGAACTAAAAAATAAAAAGGAATGGTCACCTTATTGGGATTGTATTATAGACCCCCTAATAGTCAGAGGGAAATTGAGAAACTAATTCATAGGGAGATCTGTTATCTGTAAGAATAATAGCATGGTTATGGTAGGGGATTTTAACTTTCCAAACATAGACTGGAACTGCCATAGTGTTAAGGGTTTAGATGGAGAGGAATTTAAGTGTGTACAGGAACATTTTCTGATTCAGTATGTGGATGTACCTACTAGAGAAGGTGCAAAACTTGACCTACTGTTGGGAAATAAGGCAGGGCAGGTGACTGATGTGTCACTTTGGGGCCAGCGACCATAATTCTATTAGTTTTAAAATAGTGATGGAAAAGGATAGACCAGATCTAAAAGTTGAAGTTCTAAATTGGAGGAAGGCCAATTTTGACGGTATTAGGCAAGAACTTTTAAACATTGATTGGGCACAGATGTTCGCAGGTAAAGGGACGGCTGTAAAATGGGAAGCCTTCAGAAATGAGATAACAAGAGTCCTGTTCAGGTGAAAGGAAAGGCTGGTAGGTATAGGGAATGCTGGATGACTAAAGAAATTGAGGGTTTTGGTTAAGAAAAAGAAGGAAGCATATGTCAGGTGTAGATAGGATAGATCAAGTGAATCCTTAGAGGATAAAGGCAGTAGAAGTATACTTAAGAGGGAAATCAGGAGGGCAAAAAGGGTACATGAGATAGCTTTGGCAAATAGAGTTAAGGAGAATCCAAAGGGTTTTTACAAATATATTAAGGACAAATGGGTAACTAGGGAGAGAATAGGGCCCTTCAAAGATCAGCAAGGTGGCCTTTGTGTCGAGCTGTAGGAGATGGGGGAGATGCGAGATGCAGGTATTTTGCAGCAGGATTTAGTGTGTAAAAGGATATGGAAGATATAGACTGTAGGGAAATAGATGGTGACATCTTGCAAAATGTCGATATTAAAGAGGAGGAAGTGCTGGATGTCTTGAAACACGTAAAGGTGGATAAATCCCCAGGACCTTATCAGATCTACCCTCGAACTCTGTGGGAAGCTGGGGAAGTAATTGATAGGCTTCTTATTGAGTTATTTGTATCATCGATAGTCACAGGTGAGGTGCCGGAAGACTGGAGGTTTGCTAACTTGGTGCTGCTATTTTAAGAATGTGGTAAGGACAAGTCAGGGAACTATAGACCAGTGAGCCTGACATCGGTGGTGGGCAAGTTGTTGGAGGGAATCCTGAGGGACAGGATGTTAAGTGATAGTAAGATTCTCTCTTTATGAAGATGGTCATTGTCCTGCACTTGTGTGATGTACGTATTACTGGTCACTGGACCACATTCTAGCTTGGGTTGATCACTTATTAGAGTGGAAACAGGCCCTTCAGCCCAACACCGACCCTCCAAAGAGTAACCCACCCAGACCCATTACCCTATCCCACATATACCCCTGACTAATGCACCTAATGCAATGGGACAATTCAGCATAGCCAATTCACTTGACCTGCACATCTTTGGGTTGTGAGAGGAAACCGGAGCACCTGGAGGAAACTCACGCAGGTACTGGGTAGTGTGTGCAAACTCTACACAGACAGTCGCCCGAGACGGGAACTGAACCCCGGCCCTGGCACTGTGAGGCAACGGTGCTAACAACTGAGCCACTGTGCCGCCCCTAATCAGCCTAAGCTGGAATGTTTTCCAGATTTTGCTACAAATGGACATGGACTGATTTAATATCTGACATTATTGTGCGATTGTCAGCAAATATCCAGACTTCAAGCGTGAGAAGAAAGGGAATTATGCCTAAAATAGTGAAGTTACCATCGTCTTACCAGACCAGAGTGATGCTCTCTCATTAGAAAGGGATGACTGGTGATGGTTTAACCTGAAGGTCACAATGCCTTGAGTCGGGAATGAGGTTGAGAAGGAAAATCCTTCATTGTAATCTCAGGTAGTCCAGGAATTGAATCCATGTTATTGGCATCACTTTGCAACACATACCAGCTGTCCAGCAGTAGACTGTTTTTAAAAGCTAACAATTTTATTTGAAGGCCAGTTCAATACTGCTGATATTTTAAAACAATGTTTTAATTTGTTTAATTACATATGTTTTATCACAGAACCAACGGAGGACGCATTTTTGGAATTTCATTGAAGAGAGAGAAAATACTGATTCCTATGAAAATGATGAAATGGTCACCTTTGAACTTGGCGAAGTGTTACTTATGCTTTTGGCAGATGGCCACGACGATGACTTTTCAGATACTGATGATGAGTGGGACTTGTTTCATGATGAAATGGATGTTGATTATTATGAGTTTGACCTATAGCACTCATTGTGGATTCTGGACTGTTGTTCATTGTTTTTTAGACAATAGCTTTTCCTGTGTTGTGGCAGTGCCATATATCTTGGGCAGGCCAGGCATTCAGGTTGCAGTTTCACTTTGGACATTTGTGCAGAGTTCTTGTCGATAGTGCAAAATATAAGTTAAACTAATTTGCTTTTCCCAAGATGATAACTTGGAAGGTAAATATAGCAAGTGGTTCCATGTGGATAAGAGTTGAGTTTAGGTACTTGACCTGAATATAGGTGTCTGTCCTTGGTTATCAAATCAATATGACCACTTGTGTGCATGAAACCAACAAGGGCACCTTGACTCATTTTACAGGTTGTGTTATTGTATACAATGTCCTCCCCACATAATTACATTTATTTTAAAGAGGGCATCATGCAGTCAATGACCTTTTACAAGTCAAAGTGCAAAATAATTATGATTAACATCTGTGGTTTTTTCCCGTCTTTATATTTTTTTAATTTTATATAGTATGCTGATAGAGCTTAGGAGAACCTGACTTAGTGACTGAGTCCTGCTTATGAGGGAGCTGAATTATCCATATGCTGTTAAAATGACTAGACCACTTTATTTTGTTTCAGGAATTATTTCTTTCCTCATATTGTTCGACTCAGTAACTCCCTCTCACTGATTCTCTTCAATAATATTAATACTCCATTTATCCAAAAAATATTTTTAAAATAAACTCACATCAAAAATAAAAGACTGTTAATCAGAATTATTTTCAGTTCAAGTTTGAAAAAGGATCCTACTGTTAAGATTCCCTCTTTAAGTACCCTGTTTGAGAGAAGTTGTTTGTTATGGTCATGTGAAGTGATGACATTTCTAAAAGCAAAAAAAACATGGATATAGCACTATCAGATTCCACAAGAAATGTGAGGTTAACTGTTCCGTATATTATAGGTGTTTTTTTATTTATTAACTATTGGCTGTTCTGACTGACATTTCTCAGTTAGCTTATTTAAATCTTTCATCTAATCTAGATAAAATAATGACACAAAATTATGGGAATTACCAAAGTCTTGTTATTTATCCCATTTTCATATAAATCTCATTTTATATCTTGTGACAAGTTTATCTGACTGATTTCAGTTCAGATTTCATTTGGATTCTTAACATTAAGAAATAGGTGTTCTTGTGATACTGGCTCAATCTGATGTTTGGGAATATTCAGGGTAAATCTTTTGTAAAGTAGTAAATTCATCAGTTGCAGGTTATAAGTGTGTAAATTTATGATTTAGGCAGATTAACTGCCACCATTTTCTTCTTTACAAATGCCCACCTATTAGTTCGATATACTGAGTCATAATGAATGCTGTTCAATTGAGTATACCTATTTCTACAACCTACTATTATAAGAATTTAAACTCCACATGCTTGGTCACTGGCTTCGTGGGTATCTGCGCATTTTGAACTCTGCAGACTGAAAACTGGGATACCTGTTCCTATTCTCCTTTACAGGATATTAGGATTCAATTAAGTTTTAGTGGAAGCATGGGAACCTGAGTATTTGTGGTGTTTCTTGGATATGTGACAATGCATATTGGCCCTGTTTTCCTATTTGTGGAACTGCACGTAACTGCACATGAGGTCTGAATTTGTTGAAGAGGTTTGCTGTTGAGAGCCTAATCATTTTGGCAATGCAAATGAGAGGAAATGTAGATTCTCAATGCTGTTTGAGAGCAGTTGCATATTTTGGGAAATGTAGCTGGAACAATTACTCTTTAAACTGTCATATTACAAGTACAAAACAGCATTTTTCTAAATAAATACCTTTTTGCTCTAAACCATGTTGTAAATGTCCTATGTGTATCTTGGATTAAAAAACTAAGATGGTCAAATACTTAATGAAGGTGATGTATAATGAATATTGTACGTGGAATGATGAGTATACTATCTTAATGAATTGGCCAGAAAATTTGTAATTAAAATTACTGGAGTAATAGTCAAGTAAGCAGTTTACAGATGCACCTTTTATGTCTAATTACCTAGCATTCAAAATTCAACACTCGTCTCAAAAATTGTTGGCTGTTTAGTATGCTGTTTGTCATATACAGTATTGTGTAGCAGCAATGTGTGCTTATTTTGAGTTGTATAAATTTAGAATCTTGTATATTTTTAAATGCTAAGCTTGCACTTATGAATAGGGTTAAGTGTTAGAAGATTTAAATAAAAAAACCGAAAGAACTGCAGATACTGTAAATCAGAAACCTAAATGAAATTGCTGGAAAAACACAGTAGGTCTGGCAGCATCTGTGGAGAGAAATCAGTTAACTTTTTTCCAATCGAGTGGTCCTTCCTCAGAAGCATGTGTGTATAAATGTTAGAACACCTCTTTTACCTGTAGACCATAGATTTAAATCTTAACTGGGCCTGAGCTGAAATCATGGAAGTTTCCACCATCTGACAATTGGAACGGTCCTATATGGAATGCATTTCAAAGGTGCATTATGAGCACAGGTTTAATTGAATATATTCCACTACTTAGTATTGCTGAAATCTAATGAGGACCATTATAACGAATTGTTAATTCAAGAAGAGGAAGTACAAGCATTGGCTCGCTCAAAGCAGTGCTAGACTGAGGTGTGTCTTGCATTCCACAGTCCATATGTTGGGTTTGTTCAGAATATAATGCAAATCCAAAATGGGACTTGATTTTTCTAGAATTAGTTAATACCTTTGACCTGGGATTTCCTCCAAATGTGCTCACTGCTACCCTGTATAATACATACTGACAAATGTCCAAGGAAGGTTGATAACCCATGGGATGCTAACTAGGTTAGTTTGTGCATGTATTTATAATAATTGCATCAGTACCTTCTTAAGGTATAGTTCACTAGGAAGTCTCTTCAGTGAGAAGACTGAAGAATTATTTAACAGCTCTGGGCTCCTACAAATTCAAACTTCAAGCAGTTTCCAGATTGAAACTCTGTTTCTTGATATGTTACCTTGAAGGAGGGGATACAATTATGTTTTCCGTCTCCCCAAATCAAAGAAAACCTGTAGAACTGTTCTGATGAGCAGAGAATTTCTTCACAGTCACTTAGAAAACCGTTCACAATTTTGAAAATTTGTCAGCTTTTTTAATCTCTCCAGCTAAAAGAGTGCTTGGCTGTTGGCAGTCTTTCCTGATAACTGCATCACTCAATTCTGATCTGTGTAAATCTTCTCAGCACTTTGTAATATCCTTTTTGTAGTTTTCACACTGTATTTCAATTGTGGTGTTAACAAGGTTCTATATAACTTATAGAACTTCTCCCTGCTTTTGAGTTCTCCTTCCAAAGAAATACCCTCCAAAAAATGAAGTGGGGTCCTTATTCCCCCGACTAAAAAGAAGTGCATCATTGTACGAATTTAATTTGGTGTTTATTTGACCAATCTGGAAGGAAATATACTTGTCCGTTCTGACTCGAATCATCCCATTCTTCTTGAGTTCTTTCATTAGGACCAATATTTAGTATAGCCTAGTCACATTACAACATTCCTGACACAGCAGTGTGTTCAGCAATTTCAGATCATTCGCTCTGCACCGTTTGTTGTTTCTTTGCTCTTCATAAAGATACTGCATTTTCCCATTTGCATCACCTATAAATACAATGTTGTTTCTTGTCTCATTATTGACTCTCTGCCTCATACCATTTTCTCTTGATATTTGTCCTGGCTTCCATCATATTAGTCATTCCTTTTCTCTCTTTCTGCCCCTCTTCTTTTAAACCTGTTATAATCTTGAATGTCTGTATCAAGATGTAAGGGGTATGGACAAAGTAGATAGGGAGCCACTTTCATTTTGTAGAAAAATTGAAAGCCAGAGGTCACCAATTTAAGGTGGTAGGCCAAAGATGCTGGGGTGATATGAGGGAAAACTTTTAAGCAGAGAGTGGTTGGGATATGAATGCACTGCCTGAATGTGTGGTCAAGGCAAATTCATTCATGGCTCTCGTAAAAGAACTGGTTTATTATCTGCAGAGGAAACATATCTGGGGATATTTAGGGGCAAGTAAGGGAGGCACTGGGTCAATTGGTCTTGTTGTAGCATCTATGATATGATCTCTCCTTTATTTCTATTTATTCACTTCTTCCCTCCATCCATCTGTGCAGATGATAAGTGGATCCAAGTCAAATGCTGAAGAATAAATCTAGACACAATCGATTTCTTGATTGTACATTTGTTGCCATGGGAGTGCAGAGATTGGCTGTTGTCTTAACCCATTACACATTGTTCTTTACAAGCAAAAGGAATATGTACACATTTCATTTCTTTTCCTCTGAAAAGTATGCAGACATCCAATCCTGTTATGACACCATGGCAATGCATACCAATTAGAGTGACTAGCCTGATTTGCATTTAATCATTTGTCTAAGGTCGTTAACTGTTCCTACTACATATGTATATTAACCATAGTTCATTCAATCAAAATGCTCTTTTCATGCTGTATTAGTTGTTTTTTTCTAAAGTTGGTTTGCTTGTGTTTCAATCCTGAGTGCAATATGCTGGGTGCTTCAATTTCACATCTTTTAGCTGAGTTTAAGCTTTAAGAACTACCAAGGTTCCTTCACAGATTGCAGCATTCCAAATTTCTGCTTCCCAGCTACTAGCTAAACCAATAACCCAACAGTCACTTATTAGTCCTCTGTAAAACAATTAAACAAATGAATTAATTAACTAAACTCTTCCTGGACGTCCAGGGATCCTAGCCACTCTCCTCTACATCAAAGACATCTCTGAAATGACTGCCAGACTACTCATCTCTTGGCATCAGGGTAGCCCACTAACACACTAAAACAGCAGCTAATGAACTTGAAAGACCCTATAAAGACGAGCAAAACTAAGTCATTTACAAATTACCTTGCAAGAATTGTAACAAACCACAAAAAGACATGACCCACTGTCACTAGTATCTTTACATACAGATGAGGAAGGGCACCTCTTCGAATGGGACAACACATCCATCCTAGGACAAGCCAAACAGAGACACATGTGAGAATTACCAGAAGTATGGCACTCCAACTGGAACTCTATCAACAAACACATTGACTTGGATCCCATTTACCACCCTTTGGGGAAAAGGAACAGGCAATGACACCACCAACCCAAGGAAACCTAAACACGCAAACAAAAACAGGCCATACAACCAATGCTTTAACAGAAGCTCACTGATGATGTTACCTAGTATGGTGATGAAATGTCTGAAAATGGACCTTCCAGCTTAGCGAGCAAACTTACATCCAGAACCTCATCCTGAGCTACAAATCTTCTCAAAACTCGCAAACATACTAGTAGAAGAGCAGACAGCTGGCCCAAGAAGCCACCTCAGCTGTTCACTGCCTGGACCTGTTAATGGCCAGGCTCAGGGGTTTCTACCTATCCTACACCACATTAGCCAAAGATAAAAAACAGAGGACTAAAGTGCAAACAAAGCCTGCTCTACAACTAATGAAAGAGGGGGATGCACCTCTCAATCTATTTAAACCTGGAATGCTGATTCCTCAAGACCACAGAAAATACAGGCAGCTAGAAAGTTTGTGAGCCATCATTATCATTTATTACGTAGGACATGGCATACAAGAGGGTTGTTTTTTTTTTGGACTGGAGGCCTATGACCAGCAGTGTTCCATGGGATCACTGAGTCCACTTTTGTCTGAAATTTATATAAATCATTTAGATGAGAATATAGAAAACATGGTTAGTAAGTTTGCGGATGACACCAAGATTGGTGGTAGAGTGGACAGTGAAAAAGTTATCTAAGATTACGACGAGATCTTGATCAATTAGATCAATGGGCTGAAGTGTGACAGATGGAGTTTAATTTGGATAACGCAAGATATTACATTTTGGTAACAAACAAAGGCAAAACTTATACAACTAAAAATAGGGCTTTGGGTAGTGTAGTAGAACAAGAGACAGTTATAGAACAAGAAAGGTTATTAAGCTGGAGAGGTTCAGAAGAGATTTACCGGATGTTGTGAGAATGGAGGGTTTGAGTGTAATGGTAGGCTGGGCCTTTTTACTGAAGCATAGGAGGTTGAGAAGCGACCTTATCAAGGGTTATAAAATAATGAGAGAGAGAAAGGTGAATGGCAGGTAGGAGATTTCAAGACTAGGAGGCATATATTTAACGTGAGAGGAGAAAGATTTTAAAAAAAGACATGAGGGGTAATTTTCTCACAGTGGTTTGTGTGTGGAATGAACTTCCAGAGCAACTGGGTGCAGTTTTAAAAGACATTTAAATAAGTACATGAGTAAGAAATGTTTTGACGCATATGGTGGAGCACTTTAGTTTGGGATTATGGCCAGCATAGACTGGTTGGACTGAAGGATCTGTTTCTGTGCTCAATGACTAGATGTATGTTTTTGAAAATTGGAGTTACCTTGCCCTTATCTCTTCTTTATTTTATAGATATTTTGAGCTTATATTTTTGCTGTCCAAATGATTAACTAGTTGAAATATTAAACATTCAATTCAAAGGGTTTTGTGAGCATTCGAGTGAATGTCATCTGCTTCATCAGATTTTATGTATTGACATCATCTCTTGGCAAAGAACTGAATGGTCCTGTTTGGCACATTGAATGAATTTGTACAGATTTTTCTGATCCCCGAAGATTGGCATTAAGTTCATTTTCTAACTCAAATTCATTATTTAGATTTAATACAAAACAGTTGTAATGGAGCCTCTCAGCATCAGGAGCCAATGGTGAGGGAGGCAGTTCAAAGAGTGGGCCTAGACCTTCAGCATATTTATGGTGTTGCAGAAAGGCTCTAAGCAAGGCAATTATAGAAGTCAAACTGATCCTCTGGAGGAAAGGATCTTTTTGGAGGGAAAAGGTTGCAAGGGGAATTGGATCACCTAAAAGATTTCTTAGATTGTATATAAACAATGGGTTTATTTGCATATAACACTCATTTAACATTCATTTCCCTTCATATTTATAATGAACTGATGTCAGTGGAGTAAAGAATCCCTGCTTCACGAGCTTTGGGCTATTCCTGTGTTCAAATCTCATAACACATTTGTGGTATAGTTAGCTGGATTTTACAGCACAGACATCAATTCATAAAAGGTGCCTGGCAGAGAAGGAGTAGATGGTGGAGAGTTGAAATTGGTAATGTCTGCAAAGGAGGCTAAAGCTAGTTTGATTTCATTTGTGGTTGGGGCATCGGTGGAGGAAGTTGAAACTTTAGGCTAATCCCAAGGAAGCGGCACCCCCTCCCTTGCTGCTACAGAAGAAGGAAGTGGTGGTACTCTTGGTAGAATATTCTACTTGCCTGTGAATAGGAAGCTGCATAGATTTGGGGAAGATTGAAAACACCTGATGATTTAGTGACTGAAGATTGGATTGAGCAGGCAAAGCACATCATGGCATTCAAGGGCCTCACCAGAGTTAGCAGATAGTATTCATGATGGAACATCTTTGAAAGATGGATCTTTGAGATTTCAGGATAGCAGTAGCCTGACATGACTGCAGTAGACGTTTTATGAGTACAAACAGGCTGAAAGGGAGTTTGAACATTAATCACAGAATCCCCACGGTGTGGAAACAGACCCTTCAGCCCAACAAGTCCACACTGAATCTCCAAAGAGTTACCCACCTAGACCCATTCCCCTCCCCTACCCTATCCTACTATCCCCACCCACAGTCGCCCGAGGCTGGAATTGAACCCGGGTCCCTGGCAACGGTGCTAACCACTGAGCCACCATGCTGTCCCATAATCACTATTTCGTAATCACTATTTCGTGATCACTATTTCTGGGGCAAGTTATTTGATCAGTCATTGTCCTGAATCTCACTTTAAAACTCTAATACAACGAGGGGTACATCGGGTTCCAAGAAATCAATTGTGTTAGGGGATTCTCTAGTTCGATGTACAGACAGATGTTTCTGTGGCCAGCAGCAAAAAAGCAGAATGGTGTGTTGCTTCCCTGGTGCCAGGATCAAGGATATCTCAGAGACGGTGCAGAATGTTCTCATGAGGGAGAGGGGCCAGCAAGAGGTCATTGTCCACATTAGAACCAACAACATAGGAAGGGAAAAGGTTGAGATTCTGAAGGGAGATTACAGAGAGTTAGACAGGGATTTAAAAAGGTTCTTGAGAGTAGCAATATCTGGATGACTCCCCGTGCTATGAGCTAGTGAGGGCAGGAATTGCAAGACAGAGCAGATGAATGCATGGCTGAGGAGCTGGTGTATGGGGGAAAGATTCACACTTTTGGATCATTGCAATCTCTTTTGGGGTAGAAGTGACCTGTACAAGAAGGATGGATTGCACCTAAATTGGAAAGGGACTAATATACTGGCAGGGAGATTTGCTAGAGCTGCTCGGGAGGACTTAAAGTAGTAAGGTGGGAGGGTAGGACCCAGAGAGATAGTGAAGAAAGATTTCAATCTGAGACTGGTGCAGTTGAGAACAGAAGCAAGTCAAACAGCCAAGGCAGGCAGGTATAAGGTAGCACTAATAAATTAAACTGCATTTATTTCAATGCAAGGGGCCTAACAGGGAAGGCAGATGAACTCCGGGCATGATTAAGAACATGGGACTGGGATATCCTAGCAATTACAGAAACATGGCTCAGGATGGACAGGACTGGCAGCCTAATGGTTCCAGGATACAAATGCTAGAGAAGGATAGAAAGGGAGGCAAGAGAGGCATTTTTGATAAGGCATAGCATTACAGCTTTACTGAGTGGAGATATTCCTGGAAATACATCCAGGGAAGTTATTTGGTTGGAACTGAGAAATAAGAAAGGGATGATCACCTTATTAGGATTGTATTATAGACCCCCTAATAGTCAGAAGGAAATTGAGAAATTTGTAAGGAGATCTCGGCTACCTGTAAGAATAATAGGGTGGTTATGGTAGGGGATTTTAACTTTCCAAACATGGACTGCCATAGTGTTAAGGGTTTAGATGGAGAGAAATTTGTTAAGTGCATACAAGAAAATGTTCTAATTCAGTAAGTGGATGTACCTACTAGAAAAGGTGCAAAACTTGACCTACTCTTGGGGAAATAAGGCAGGACGGTGACTGAGGTATCAGTGTGGGAGCACTTTGGGGCCAGCGATCATAATTCTATTAGATTTAAAATAGTGATGGAAAAGCATAGACCAGATCTAAAAGTTGAAGTTCTAAATTGGAGAAAGGCTAATTTTGACGGTATTAGACAAGAACTTTCAAAAGCAGATTGGGGCAAATGTTCGCAAGTAAAGGGACGGCTGGAAAATGTGAAGCCTTCAGAAATGAGATAACAACAATCCAGAGAAAGTATATTCCTGTTAGGGTGAAAGGAAAGATTAGTATGCTGGGTGACTAAAGAAATTGTGGGTTTGG